>NC_050600.1:2387711-2447711 GCF_013368585.1 Megalops cyprinoides | reverse complement strand
ACCTCAAACTATGCATGAAGTAACAACAATAACTACTATTACCACTACTGCTACTACTACTACTACTACTACTACTACTACTACTAATAATAATAATAATAATAATAATAATACTGCTTATAATAATGCGAATGCTAGTAATAGTAATTGAAAAAAAAAATCCAATTATTGTATAATAACAGAAAATGGGAGGGAAAAAAGAATTTTGATTTATAAAAAAGGGAGGAAATGACAACACTGGAAACACATTCTCATTACTGTCACCTGGAGATGTTCATCTGCAGCAGGATGTGCTGCGGTGGGTGACAGATTTGGGTCCAACAAAATGTAACATTTTCCAGGGAGAAAGATACAAAGAAAGAAACTGAGAAAAATACGGTTGTCACATACTGTAATAACTTTTATTTTTACAGTTATTAACAGGGCCCCAAAACTGTCGCAAGAAAACGGTCAACACTATATGAATCCTTTTTTAAACATATTTTTCTTAATAATCCCATGTGCAATGCCTTTTCCATGACTTTATATTTCTGTTTTGTTAAGAAAAGAACAAATGGCAAAAGAAGAGCATACAAGCTAGACAGCTGCATCTTAAAATGAGCAATAGAATGCAGTCATCTAAGATTACGCTGGCTGTCTGTATAACAAATGGCATAGCCTGTGACAGTGCTGGTTGACTTAATAACGAGGGCCGTAAGACTAAATAGTCAGCATTGCTTTCACAAAAGGCAGGAGAGATGAGATCTGAAGGGGTAAACATGCCGTTTCTGTTTCTTTCACCTCGTTCTGCTCCATTTTCCCAGGCAGTGCATGTCCTGGAGAAATCACAGGAACAGCCACGACTGGGTCAGTAAGCAAGAACAAATAACAGAGAGGAGAAACGCATCCTAACCCAGCCAGGCCAGCAGAGACACGCTACTCCAGCTAACATGAGCAGAAATGCATGCTACTCCAACCTAACAGAACAGAAATGCATGCTACTCCAGCTAACATGAGCAGAAATGCATGCTACTCCAACCTAACAGAGCAGAAATGCATGCTACTCCAACCTAACATGAGCAGAAATGCATGCTACTCCAACATAACAGAGCAGAAATGCATGCTACTCCAACCTAACATGAGCAGAAATGCATGCTATTCCAACCTAACAGAGCAGAAATGCATGCTACTCCAGCTAATCTGAGCAGAAATGCATGCTACTCCAGCTAACATGAGCAGAAATGCATGCTACTCCAGCTAATCTGAGCATGAATGCATGCTACTCCAGCAAAATTAAGCAGAAACACATTGGTACCCCAGCAAGGACAATGGAAATGTTCTCCCGCGTCACCCCTTTACTGAGATCCCTCCACTGGCTCCCGGTTGCAGCCAGGATCCGCTTCAAAACCTTGAAGCTCACCTTTTCCCCTGCAAGAAAGACTGCCCCGACCTACCTCCAGGACCTCATCCTACCCTATGCACCCGCTCGACAACTTCGCTCTGCTACATCCGGACGCCTCCCTCCTCCCACCAACAGAACGAAAGGACCATGCTCCTCTTGTAAACCTAGATTCTTGGCTCGTACTTGTAGCACTATCTCTTATGTTGTATTTGTAGCACGTTTTTGGCCAAGAGTATAGTATAGCTGCACTTCATTGTCCCAGTGACTGTATTTGGTATATGTAACCTTATGTAACCTTAGATCAGATATGTAACCCTATGTAACCTTAGATCAGATTAGTTTTTTCTTGCTACACTGACCTTGTGCTCAGCTTCAGCACTATCTGCTTTGTATGACCTGTACACAGCTTGCCCTTGTGCCTGTTGTTTGCCCACTATATGTACTTTTGTATGTCGCTTTGGATAAAAGTGTCTGCTAAATGAATAAATGTAATGTAATTTAATGTAATGTAAAATGTAAATCTAAACGTATGCAAATTTGTAGCTCCTAAACAGTATGGTGAAATGTGATCCCAAAAGATTTATTACAATTAATTGTTAAAATGCACATTGGTAAAATGGACACACAGGGGTTAAAAAAAACAAAAAACAAATTGTGTGACCAAAAGAGATCTTGTCTAGCACTGTCAGTGGAAATGCTTATTGCTCCAGCTATGTTGAACAGAAATGCATGAAACCCCAGCAAGGACAATGGAAACATACGCATATTTGTAGCTCCCAGTTGCCTTAAAGAGTGTGGAGAGAGGATCACCTTTTCCTGCTCCATGACCTTGTTTTGGATGAATTCAACTTCATCATGCTCCATTCCACCTGGAAGGGAAAAATATGATCTTGATAGATTTATTATAATTAATTGTTAAAATGCATGCAAAGGTTAAAAAAGTCACTCATTCTTGTCTAGCATTGTCAGTGACAACATTTTATCATATTATGTGTCAATATTGTTTTTAATTAGGTGAAGAGGTTAGGCAGCATGAAAGATTCATTTCAAATGAAATCCTAAAAGCACTGTATTTTCTTTCCCCTGAAACGATGGGTGAATACTTTTGATCAAGTGACACAAATGAATGAAATAAGGTAAAAATGAAAAAAAGGCAAATGAAACAAATTGGTATGTAAATTGAACATGACACTCCTTTGATTGTTAATTTCCTTGTGGACCTGCAGTTGAAATAGCTATGATGATTTTAGATGTAAATGGATCAGCTCAATGTCAACATTTTTTTGTAATGTCATCATTTTTATGACAAAAAAAAAGAAACAATAGAAACACATTTATTGACACCACCCCACCCCAAAAAAAAAAGTCTCTGATGTCTCAGGTGGATCTTGCCTCAGTACTACTTTCTTAGACCAGATTTAATATTTAGAGTTTGCATTTAGGGTCAATAATACTTCCTTTGAGGTATGACTATTAACATTTTTCCCCAAATTCGTTTCTCTTTAGCCATTTCACAGCAGAACATTGCAGCATTTAATGTAATCTAATCTTTTTAGTACATTAAAGGAAAATCAGATTTATGAAAATGAACACTTTAAGATTTTGGTCTACTTACAGTCCATGCACCTGCTTAACGATGATTGGAATAACAGAGCTGTTTGGCGGTTGTTAACGATATACAATTAAAACATCCGTATTGGAAATGAAGGTGCTCCACTCAGAAAACCATCTGTGTCTGCACTGTGTTGTTAACAAATCTATGCACACATGCAAAATGTAAATGAGAATTGTTAGTGTTTGCATCTGTGTACCTCAAATGCATCTTTAATGAAATCAAACGAAGTGACTTTGTTGTACATTAAGGGATTAGGGTTCTATGATTGCTTTGTTCTTTTTTCTGATAGCATTAAAAGAGAGGAGTTTTGAAGTTCAAAAAAAGTGCTGTTCAAAGACTCATTTTCAAATACAAATGAACAGTGTTTCAAAGTCGAGCAGTCAAAGTAAAACTTTCACAAATTATTCCTAAAGAAACTTATTTATTTATTTATTTATTTATTTATTGTAAATGTTGTAAGTTGTTTTGCGATTCGTGGAGAGTTCATTATCATACAGAATTGACTCGGTTAATACTGTGTTGAACAAGAAGGGAAATGACACCATTGAAAGCTCCTCTTCTCTGTTTTTACCTCCTTCCGATTCCTGAATTTTCAGGCCTCATCTAGTCATATTCAGATATATTGTTGGTGAATACATGTGTGTCAGAAGTGTATGCCATTTCCCCTACCCATCATATCTCCCCAGGCCATCACTTTGAACAAGGACGGCATTCTCATTTGACCTTTGGATAGATAATATTAATAATACTGATATTAATAATAATAATAATAATAATACTAAGAAGAAGAAAAGTATGGTAGATATTAATTCCCACACAATCATATATAAAGTACGTGCGTTTGACGTGGTCATAGTGAAATGTTTATTTGGCTTGGATTCTCACAACGGGATCACACCGGGCCAGACGCCAAAGTTGTTGATGATCTTAAACATTGAAAAGAAAGTTGGAGAAGGGCTGGAGCAGGGATGCCGTGAACAGCTGGTATGGACAGAAAGATGTGGGGTGTGGATGGGACCAATTCGTCTTGCTTTGGTTAATTGCATTGAGAATATCTGAAAATTATCCTCAAATCTTCAATTGCAACTTCGATATTATTAACAATAGCAATATAATGGAGCTATGAGCTGGTGTTAAAGGCGCCTTCATGATGGTAATTGGTGAGCTGACTAACTCTCCCAGCTCAAGGGGATGCGCAGAACTCTTGACCAACCCTTTCCTCTGAGATATCAGAGACAGGCTAAGTACTACGCCGGCTGTAGTAGCTCTGGTGGATCCACACAATATAAATTTACATGGAGTTGCATATGAAGAGTCTGAAGAATCAACAAGGTCACTAGTTAGCTTGCAGTATGGGCAATTTGCCATGATCACGTTCCCCTTTGTGTAGCTTTGACACAGACTTTTATAGAACTCGCAGCAAGCTAACAGAACAAGCAGTTCCTCAGCCTCCCTCATGATTTATAGAAATCTGTTCTCATTTTAAACAGATGAACCCTGATGAATTTTCCTGTAATGGCATACATACATATCTAAACCAACTTGTTAATAAAGTCTTTAGAGGTAATAAATACCCCACTTCCAAGTGCACACATCTGTTTTATGAAGGCGAAGAGGGACCTGTGAGGCCATGGCACGTCACTGACATCGCTAAAACTCAGGAAATGCCTGGTTTATCGCCTTAATAAAACAACACCATATGAACCATGATAAATAACTCCACTTCCGCCTACACAGCTATAGCAATTCTGACAGGGGCTGCGGCACTCTCAAAACCACGCAGGGATGTATTTTTCAAGGTTTTATTTTTTTTTTTTTTGGAATTCATTGTCACCATCTCGACCGGGATATTTATTGTTTCTTCCCATCCTGCACCCACACTGCCACGCCGCCCCCCCCTCTTGCAGGGGCGAAGGCTCGGTGCCAAAAATGTGCAGCTGATGACTACTATTAACAGGGAAAAGACAGATGTTAATGTCGGTTTCCCTGCGTTGGCATTTTGTACTCTGCTATTACCATGGGCCAGATGTCACAGACAGCGCGGCTTCCTCTTTTGCGCATAGAGCGTCCCCGCTGCTCGCATCTCCCTCTCATTTACTGTATGGCCCTCTGCTGAAAACCGCGACTAGGACACCCAGAAGGGTGGTGCATACCATCGCCGTATCCTTTCTCTCAACAGCTGATATCTGAAATATCGTAACACTGAAAGTCATACAGAACAATATGCTGTAAAAGAAAAGAAAAAAAAAACATGACAAAAAAATTACTCAAAAAAAAGACTCAAAGAGTAATGCTGCAAGGTGGGCAAGGTGCTTAATCCAGAATTGCTTCAGTAAATATCCAGCTGTACAAATGGATAACATGTAAAAATTGCAACCTGTGTGAGTTGCTCTGGAGACGACCATCGGCTAAATGGCAATAACGTAATGTATATATAGTCACAGCACCCACTCTCTACAGCATTTGCATTAGACATTTACATTACATTTACATTTATTCATTTGGCAGACGCTTTTGTCCAAAGCGAGGTAGAGTGAGTGAGGTAGAGTACAACACAAGCAAAAAAACCATAAGGAATAAGACTGTACATATGAGCCTTTATACCAAGAAGGACTGCAGTCTGCATAGATGCAGTTGTTATATTAGTGTGTATGGTGCATTCACGTGTGTATCGGTCTGCACATTAGCGTTGGCGATGGAGTGCGGGCAGCAGACAGGTTGCGCGGATCGCCAGCTGGTCTCGGCAGAGCGGAGCAGGGCGGGGGCCTGTATGGAAGCCTGTGGAACAACACGTCCGCAGTCCCGTCAGCGCCCGGCAGACTGATGGGCCTGCCTGGCTTCCAGACATCGCCGCAGGCCGAGCTGGCCTCTCCTCAGTGAGAGAGACGCTGTTTCAGGAAGCGTTTGGTTGCACAGTACAGATACTCCCTCCAGCACAGCTGCGTGCGTGGACCGTCCTTTCCCCAACCGCAACACAAAGGGAGAGGGAGAGAGAGAGAGAGAGAGAGGGTGAGACAGAGAGAGAGCGGGAGAGACAAGTAGGGAGAGAGTGAGAGGGAGAGGGAGAGAGAGGGAAGGGGAGAGAGAGTATTCCGCTATTTATTAAGAACTTTACTGAGAACATCTCCTTAGCATTGACTTGTCTGTCCGCATGTGTATGTATGTGTGTGTTCGAGCATGTTTGTGTGTGTGAGTGTGTGTCCGTGTGTGTGTGTGTGTGTGTGCAGACATGTTCATACATATGTATCAATGTCTTCCAAGATATAAGAAATTTGCCTGGATGAACTAAAATTCCTCAGAGAAAAAACTGTCTGATAAAAATCACTGATAACCACACATAACCTTGGACATGAGATCATTATACAAAATGAGAGGGAGGGAAGTAATATTTTATGCTTGAAAGTGCAATATTAAACATTTTCTTTCCTGTTCTGTAATGAAAGAAAGTGTTTTTATGGACTCTCTCCCTCTGTCTGCCACTTCACGCTCCTCGTAAGATGTGAAGTACACTACAGCACAAGAGTGAAATGGGGAAATTAATCAAAACACTCTGACAAAAACGTCTGATCATCTCATGTCGTGTCAGACTGCAGCGCCCGGCCCTGCTAGTCTGCTTGAGTTTCTTTCTTTCTTTTTTTCCTAAATCTTTCTCACATTATCTGATTTGGCAATATTTACTGTATTGTTTTTCATGCCAATGATGCCTTTTGAACTTGAAAAAATAGAGATGGAGAAAGAGAGAGAGAGAGGGAGAGAGAGAGGGAGAAAGAGGGAGGGAGAGAGACAGACAGACAGAGAGAGAGCTCTACTTTGGAGACTGCTAATTATCAGCCTAACCCATGACGAGCGGTCATATATAATTCAGATGGAACAGTAAAAATGAATGGAGTTAATTAGGAGAGCAATACTGAAAAATAACCTTGTGAGACCCCCTGAATGCCATGTCTGCTAAGATTTGCAAATATGATTCTCTCATTGGTATGTCTTAAAGAAGGCAATGAATTACAACAGACATAAATAACTCAACTTCAATTTGGCTATGAGGCCTAATGTAACACATATCATCGTCATCATCACCATCATCATCATCGTAATCAATATTAGTATTACTATTGCTATTTTGATAAATTCTGCTCATACATAATGCATTTACTTGGCTCAATGCAATTAAATAAATAATAATTGCGGTAACATTACCAAGCATATCTGATTTCAGTATTGCTTATGAGGTGCAAGAAAATGTTCATTTTTATTTACTCTTTTTTTGAAATGGAACAAAAGAAAATTTACAACAAAATACAACAACAAATTTGCAAAAAAAATGTCATCTGTTGTAAAACATACCTTTATATGATATATCTAACTCAATATACTGACCAAACATGTCTTAGGAGACAGTTCAGAGCTGTATAACTCAAGCAAAAGTATTTTTTATTCTTCTACCTTGAGCCATGGAAACCAAAATGTGGAATGCCCGTGTGCTTTGACCTTGCAGACTGGGGAAGCAGCTGAGAGATAAGCAATCCTAATGAAGAACATGAGGTTGGGTTATTGCAGCAGCTAACAAGGATCCACACACTGGGGAAGGAAGAAAATGCATATAGTAGAGTATAGTTTCTCCCAAATCCCAGGACAACCTGTCTGTGCCAAGACTCAAGAAGCAATTTACAGACAGAGACTAGCCTGAATGGGTGGGTGGGAGAAGGGCACTGAGACATATGTTAGTGTGCGTTTGCATATGTTTTGAACAAGAGTATAATGAGGAGATGAAACATAAAATTATTCAATATTAACTTAAATAAAATTTTTAAAAATCCAAATGTCAACATGTCAAAGCCATATAGGAAAATTAAACATCATGTGAAAACAATACTTTCTTTTTTATTACTGTTATCATTATTATTTATGCTAAAACATACAAATCAAATGAAGCTAAATAAACTTATGTAAATGACTGTCTCTTGCTTGCCCGCACTTAATTAAGAGTTAATTAAATCGTTGGCTCGTTGCTGGAGTACAGGCCATTGATGAAGTCCCTCCTGTGGGTTGTGTGTTGGGACAATCTCGCAGCGTGCCTGTTTTGGAAAGGAAAGATGCTTCAGAGCACATTTACCCAGTTAATCATCGTAACTGTTTCTCTGATTGTTTTTTTTTTTTTTTTTTCCTCTGGTGAATGAATGGAAAGCTTCTCCATACCCCCTGGAGACCAGAGGAGCTGAGTCCATTTAAAATATTAGCAATTAATTCTCTATCTGCGATCAAATGTTTTTCACTCATATATTAAAATGAACATTTTGCTGTTTGGTTGAATGCTGATTCAGTGTATAAATGCCCTCTGTCATATTTTACACATACATAGCCATGTATACAGTAACAAGTAGCCTATTTGAGGTTAGTTGCCTTAATGCAATCATACTTAGCATTGCATACATAGCATTGCTATTACTATTTTGCATGTAATAGATAGATAGATAGATAGATAGATAGGTAGATAGATAGATAGATAGACAGATAGATAGATAGATAGATAGATAGATAGATAGATAGACAGATAGATAGATAGATAGGTAGATAGATAGATAGATAGATAGATAGATAGATAGATAGATAGGTAGATAGATAAGCAGAGGTAAAATTGTTCTTTTTCATAGCAGTGGAGTGGTGTTTTACCCATGCACACAGGGAGGCCTTTAAGCTCAGATTTGCTTGTCTTTATGGCTGCCAACACCGTGGCCTGACCAGGGATGCAGGATATGAGAGTACTGCTTCCACTTTGTGAAAATATGTTGTGCTATATAGGTTTGCACCCTTAACAGACCACCGGTACATCACAGGGTCATTACCCCAGTCCATCTCCGTAATGAAGGCTGTCAAGCCAAGAGGCAGAGGATATCATTTTAAAAGGATTTTTCAGGACTTGCCTTAAAAGGGCTGGGACCCCTGGATCCGCGGATTGTGTAATGTCATATATGTGATAAAGCGGAAATGTGTGATGTATGAATATGGGACCTCTCAGTAGTGATTCAGTGCTTTCCTGTGCAGCACCAAGATTCCATGGATCCTACCCCTCCACCTCAACGTATAATTGTTGGATTCTGTGCATGCATATTAATTCAGAATTTGCACGCTGCATATTAATTTCTTTCAGTTATTCTGAGCAAATACACACATCAGGCCCTGTATGTTTACGTATGTATACATACATATTATTTTCACACTTATTTATTCCACATTTGAGTCTGTGCTACCCTCAAGTAAGTTTATGTAAATGAATAAGCAGTCATATTTATTATACGCCATCCACTTCAAACCAGGCCATTCATTTGCTCTCATTAGCGGGCAGTTTTGCTACCAGGGGTCTCATTTCCAGCAATGCTCACTGGAACATTCCGGGGAGAACGGAGTAGCAGGATTCCTGCATTGTGTTCCCTGTTTTCCCCTGAGGTATAAGTGTACATTCGTAATCACAGTCTTGAAAATACCTATGCATTTGCCCGAGCATCTTCAAAGCAGACATCTACTGGGAGAGAGAAAGGTAGAGAAAGAGAGAGAGAAAGGAAGTGAGACGGAGAAGGAGAGAGAGAGAGAGAGAGAGATGGATGAGCAGAAGAGAGTATGGGCCACCATGAACTTTTCACCTACAGAAAAGGCTGTCAATCAATCGGTCATTGTCAAGGTAACACAAACATTTCAGAACATGTGACAGCTATGCATTAATACTGTGGAAAACCACCTTGCTTGATCATCCTGATCAAATATTTATATAGATACTTTTTATATTCAAGCATTATGGAGCTTCCTGTATTTGTTTATTTATGTATTTAAAAATATATATGCATAAACTTTCATGGGTATAATCAGTGTTCATCACTAAACTAGAGTTCAACACTCAACTTTAATACAGCGATGGAATTATATCGAAATGCTGAAGGGATTATGAGTGGCATGCAATTTAAAGTTCATGGGTATCATGATGTGAAACTATAACTGAAATACTTTGAGAATGCCAGGTCATCAACACCTTACTTACACACAGGAACCCTTCAGCATACAGGACACCATTAGCCTGAACTACAAGGCTGATTCCTTCCTCAAATATTAAAAGCAATAGAACGGCTACTCATTCTCAAACCAGTCAATCACCCCTACGTGACATCCTGAACTGTTTTTTTTCTTTTTCTTTTCCAGGTGTTTCATGTAAAATTACACACTAACTAAAAGCTTGTGAGACATCTTTTGTATCTACAGTAACAACGCTGCTTCCTTGATTTTTCATGCTTTTACCTGTCTGGAGGTGTTTTTCTGTTCACTTTCAGCGTACCACAAATCTCCGCTTGTCAACAGTGTGTTCCTCTTCAGAATACTTGACATGTCCTCTATATTCACCCATGAGTATGGATTCACACAAAGCATACAGATGCTACAGAGACTGCAAATGCAACACCAAGTGTGTATGGAGTCACAAAAACCCAACCACATTTATGCCTTAACTTCAAAATAATAAAAAAAAAACAGTGGGCAGTTGGAAAACACCTCACTGCATTCAAGGCAAACCTCAAACTGATAACCGCATGACCAGAGAATGGCATGGTACCCGGCTGTATCTGCAAAATCAGTTCTGAAAAGGCAGGATTATGTAACATGAGTAAGTGCCATTACAGATGGAGTTCTTAATGAGGTGTTAGTGAGTAATAGCTCTTGCACACCCGCCGCACAAACATGTTGACAAATCAGATAAAATTAGATTCCCCCACAATATGAAATTACCTGGTGCATGGGTGCTGTGGGTTCACCCTTCCCTCACTATATAAGCAGATGGTCCAAAGCACTGTATAACAGAGAAAGCATGGTAGTCTATCCCTGTCCAAAATCGCAGAGGAAAAATGCCAGCTACTTCTCAAAACAATTCCAGCAAAGTTCTAATTAGCATCCTTCCCGCCTTTTATAATTAATGACAAAGCTTCTAAATGTCATATAACTGTACAAACTTCACAATCTAGCAGCCTTCCAATTAAATATCACTGTGACTTTTACACTGTGTGTGAAACTCTTTGGCTGATTCGTACAATTAGTACCTGGATAAGTGACATGACACTGGGCCTCCTTCCCAAATTTAGTGTGCACTTTTACAAAGTATCTGGATAGGAAGTGGACTCACTGTATTGTGTGTGTGTCACCACATACAAAGATTTTGAGGCGGGTAATGTGACACTGATCGGTTCCATATGCAATTGCATAATATCTATAAGAGCACATAGACTCATACTGCATAGTACAGCACAGTTAGATCTTCTGCTGTTTACACTTTTTAACAGGAATGCTCCTTACTTTGTTATTACACTCACAAGCATGCAACAGCCATGGAGAGGTCAATATTTGTATGAAGGAACATATTCTATTGACTTATGTTGTAATACATTTATGGTCATTCTTGTGAGCAGTGCCTCAAAATATGTTTCTAAATGTGTAATATCTTCACTCATTGTATATTTATCTATATTTATATATATTTTAACGTAATTATATTCTGCCAATACAGCTGTTGTTCAAATCATGCATACATAAAAAGCTTATATAAATTGTATATGAATCAACCCTACAAGCCTTGATCAATATAGAATACAAACATTCCATGAGCGTGGTAATTAAAGGAACTGAGGCTGTAATAATGTATTATTTGCATGGGCAATTTCACAACATCAACAGCATAAATAATTTCAATTTATGCATATTCCATTAAACAGATTCATTCCATCATTTGTAAATATATCATAAGAAGGTTGTCAGGGCAATAGAAAAGTGATAATCCACACAAAGTAGTTATTTTTTTTTTCCCCCAGAATGTTACGATCGTGTTTGATGACAGCAAATGTAATCATTTGAAAAGAAAGCGTTTTTATACTTTGGAATTAGAAATGGCTCAAAATCATGGGTACTGCGCAATGAGATTTAAAAAACACAGAAGGACAAGATGCAGATTAGCCCATTTTAAAGAGTACCCTCATTATTGCCTACACTGTTTGACCAATGGAGGATATCACAAGAACTGACAGCTGTTTTGGCTGTTCACACATTTCATTGGCAAACTCTCCACAATTACAGAACTCATGCATTTGTATGAATGCCAGTGTGTGACATTGCCCAAATACCTGCATGCTTTTCAGAATTTCAATTATTTGATTGATTTCTTTATTTTTTAATCCACTTAAAATATTTTTAAAGCTAACGCTATATCATACGCTACATCCCGGCCTCCAATTTGATGCATTGCTGGTGTTGGATCTGTGTCATGATAGGCCTGTATATTGGGGCAACTTATTCTGATATATCTTGGAAAACCTGGACTGATGTGTGGTTCAGTTTTCCATCTCTGCAGCCGCACTGTGTAGTCCAGGTTTAATATCTGTACAACATCAGCATCAGACCCATTAGCATGAGAGATCATTTCCACTGGACGAATCACGGTGATCTTACATCGGCGTGTGTTTTTACAAAGGCCTGCATTACACTTTCCTCATCCTTTGAGTGGCAGGTGATGATGGAAGGTGTCTGGAGAAGGCATCTAGAGCCCCCCCCCCCCCCCCCCGCCTCAGAAATGCTCCTATTTTTAGAGATGTGGAAGATGCAGGTATCTGCAGGATGTCAGCCTCATTCTACCATGTGCTGCTACAATCAGCATCGCCAGCATTTCCGAGACATATTTCAACTCCTAATTAAAAAAAAAAAAAACAACTAACATAGCATAAGAGTTTACATGAGGTAAGATTTTAAATTTCTAAAAATACGTTTTTATCATCACTTATTTGAACGCAACATCTGGTTTGATCTTTTATATTTAAACTGAAAAAAAAAAAACAATACAAATGGCCTGATGTGTAGGAGAGACACAGAGGCAAGTGCTGCAGTGTCCATGCCGAAGCATCAGAGTGAGCGTTTCAGATGAAACGGAGGGATAGAGACGATGGCACTGTAAGGCCGTGCAGTGTCTGTCTGCAGTTCATGCAGCACCTCTGTGTTTCCCGGGGGGGCAGGGCTGTGTCCTCGGATGGCAGTGGATGAGGACAATGGAGGACTTCACAGACTAGAGTCATTCAATCCCCCATCAACTGAATTTCTATCTGCCCACAATGTGCTTTGACCATAACAAGCAGTGACCAATTTAAGTGCGACATAATTCTTTTTTTTTCATAACATAATGAGCTGACCTGTCAAAACAAACTAAAAAAAGGCAGAAAATAAATACATAAATAAATGAAACTTAAAGTTAAAATTCCTGCTCATATTTATGATGAATGCAGACCAGACTAGTGAAAAGTTTGTGTTTAATGGCAGTTCAGAGCCAAAGATTGAGGTCACAAACAGTCGAAGGTCAAAAGCCAAGAGGGTCGGAACACACACAATCAATCCAAAAAAACGTGAGGCAAAATCAGATTCCTGGTACAGGCAGAGTTCATCAAGAGGGTATCAGATAGGCAGCCAGGAACAAAGCCTGGACCAAAACATGCAAAAACACTGAGTCAATCTGACAAAGATCTGGGAAAACAGGGAGGTTTAAATACACAGCCTAATGATGACAAAACAGGACACAGGTGAGCAGGAATGAGCATCAGGTGGTGGGTGTGGCAGGAGGCGGGATGATGGAGCACATGGCGTCTGTACACAAAAATGCAAGACAACGAAAACAACGACACGCCCACAAAGACAGACAGGGGAAACACACAGAACAGGAGGGCCTCAGACGAAGGCCCTGACGTGAAGTCTATTTCAGCTGCACAAAATCTGGCTTCTAGTATCAGTGATGGAATTTTCAGAGTTCCATTAAATACTTTGGTTCCTGCTGTCACTTTAAGAATTTTAATGCATTTTATAAAAAAAATGAGCATGCTGTGTTGTCTGATCTAACCAGAAATATAAAACAAGGTGTTATGCATAACTGCAAATGCCTCAATGTCTTACTACAGCACCTGCCTTTGTAAAAGTATCTGCCGAAAATCACATGCCTTTCACAAGTGCTATGACAGGGAAATCAAGTGCAAAAAATTATTTCCCTCCTCTACCACTATCCTAGAAATTATTATTCTGTTCTGTGGTCTGTGTGTGTGTGCGTGTGTGTGTGTGTGTGTGTGTGTGTCTGTGTGTCTGTGTGTGTCTGTGTGTGCGTGTGTGTGTGTGTGTGTGTGTGCACGCGTCCATCTGTGCATGTGTGTGTGTGTCTGTGCATTTGTGAGTGGGCGAATGTGTATGTGTGTACATGTGCGTGTGTGTGTCTGTGTGTGAAGGTGCAAGTGTGTGTGTGTGTGTGTGTGTGTGCATGTCTGTGTGTGTGTGTGTGTGTGTGTGAGAACATGGGCAAGTGCATGTGTTTGAACTTAAATATGTACATACACATCTATGAGCAAGTGTGCAGTAATTGCACATCTTATTATTACCGCATTATTTCCACTGAACCTCTTATCAAAAGTGACTTATAATAGCTTAGTTACCAGCTTTTTGAAACAGCTGGACTTTTACTGACACATTGTGGGTTAAGACCCTCTCTCAAAGATACAGCAACACAAGCCCTCTTCTAAAGATAGAATTTTAGTTGGTCATTTCCTGAACAGAGACACTTCTTTGCTAGCTAACCAACTTCAGTCTGCTCAAAAGGCCCTGCTTATGCGCAATACATTTTTCTTTCTTTTCTGAAGAAAAAAGTTTCCTACATCATTCTACACCAATCATTGAATTATTATTATTATGTAGCACCAGTCAAAGTGCAGCTGGGGGGGGGGCATTTTGCACCAGAACATTCCCCACACATCAGCTGAGGTGGAAAGAGAGGAAATTATTTAACCAATTAAATTTGGGGATTATTAGATGGCCACAGATGAGGGCCTTTGCTTAATGTCAGTCTAGTTTGCCTTGCATTCTAATCAACACAAAGTTTTTTTTTTTCTGAAGAGCAAACCACTTTCTGACAGGATGTGAGGGTAAGCACAGCTGATAATGCTGTAATGAGGCATGATAAGTAATGAGTAAGTAAATAATAAGTCCACGCATTGTGTACAAAAGAGGGTAACACAACTTTGCAGGCAGTTTGATGTGCAATCCTGTGAAATCCGCTCAGAACAGCTCATTCCTCAAGCCCAGACCTGGGGTATCAGTTAATGCCTCCCCCCCTCCCCTTTTCTGTAACCGTAATGAGATGGTTTGGTGGAGGGGTCTGTGCAGCTCAGCTCTGAGAGATGTGCATCCCACAATGAGTCTGCAATGAGTCCCGTGGAGTGGCCCAAAAACACGCCTAACCCCTGAGTCAGAGAGGCTGAAAATAAACACAGTGACAGCAAAGACAGGCTAGTCATTTACCAAAATGGAGACACTCCTCAGGTCCACAGGAGGCTGTCTGGCCTTTCAGAACAGCCTCGCTGCAGGGAGGTCTGCAAGCACATTATTCATTTATCTTAATTTGCACATTAGTGACATGTTACAAACACCCCGGATTTGGTGAGGAGAGGCAAATAAGATAATAACAGAAGCCAAGGTATTAACAAGTAGACTTCAACGGCCATTGACAAATTCCAATTCCTAACAATAGACTTTGACAGCAATCATCCAATCAGTGTCCAGTTCCTAACAATAGATTTTGACAGCAATCAACCAATCAGTGTCCAGTTCCTAACAATAGATTTTGACAGCAATCAACCAATCAGTGTCCAGTTCCTAACAATAGATTTTGACAGCAATCATCCAATCGCATTCCAATTCTTAACAATAGACTTTGACAGCAATTGACAAATCAGATTTCAATTCAATGTTCAGCAGTGTTCTCCTTTCTGCAAGAGTCTGATGCAAAAGACTTCACAGGTTCAGTGATGCTGCTCTCATGCCTCCACACTTTACTTTCCTTTCCTTTCCCTGTCTGCTCATCCTGACAATCTGCTCTCAGTCGATATTTCCTCAGCTTCGGGGATCCACCTCTTTGGCTCCCACTTTTTGCGCGCTGGCCGTGCTAAAGCTCACCCGTTTCAGGCTAATTAAGCCACAGAGGTGTCTGCAGTCGTCGGGTCAGATACGCTGAGTGATGGCGTGGTGGAGGCGTGGGAAATGGGTCAAGATCACAGTGAACGTTCTGCATGCCGTTCCAAAAGATCCAACCTCCAAGCACCGTTGCAGTATGACACGTCCTCCCGGAGGGAGCGTCTCGGGTCAGAGAGTGACCCGAGCAGTGCAGAAAGCATCACCATGTCCTCCTCGGCGCATCAGTCTAGTTGAGTGGAGAGTGTGCTGTCAGAGGGTGGTCTGAAACTCGCCGCGCTGGAATGCTTGACCGACGTTGACCACCTGTCCCGTATGAAACACAATGTTTTCATTTCGCAGGGAATTCGTTGTCTGCGCCGCCTCGGGAGAATCGTCTGGGTCACCACTCTAATAAACACGCATGCACCGCAGGCTTGCTTCACAAGCTGTGTTACATCTGTGTGTGTGTGTGTGTGTGTGTGTGTGTGTGTTTGTGAGAAAAGTACACCTAGAAATCCACAGCAGCACACAGGTGTACGCAGTCTAGGGAAAACCTGGTAATGTTATTCCGTCCAGCCTCTGATTGGAAATTGAAATGCATTACATGCATGAGAAGCCCTACAAAGAACTTTCAAAACAAGTTTAAAAAAGAAAAAAAAAAAAGTTTGAAAAGAAAAATGAGGGTGTAGAGCTTGACGCAGCTCATTGGCAGCCCTGTCTTTGCACTGTCATTCTCCATTATTCATGAAGAGAAACAGAAATAAGACCCACAAAACAAAGGCATTCTGTGTCATGCCAGCGTTGATGCTGTTCGCTCACACTGCCTTTTTTTTTTTGCGATACCCTGCAACATCCCGTAAACCTAATTTGCAGGACGAACAGAACCCAAACTAAGCGGATTAAGATAATAATGTATTTTCCATTTAAAAGTTTTAGTTTTTTTTAAGTCTGTTTGTGGGGCACAAATTATCTGCTTGTCACTAAAGCATATACATTAATCTCCTTACAGTGTCATAAATCTGTTATCTTAAAATCTTTCTCTTTTTTGCCCTCTGTTGTTTTACATGTGAGGTGACCTGGACACAGTAGTATATTCACAATCCTGTCCTTTGTTTTTTGTATAAATCTGCATGTTATACGTCTTAGTGTAATATCAATGTTTATTTTCGTGTATGAATTGAGCTTTTGTTGCTGTCGGTGGTGTTGCCGTTGATGTTGCTATTGCTGCTGGTGATGGACATCTCACTGATTTCCTTGTCTACTTCATTTTAGGCTTCCAACAGTTGAATGGCAACAGAAATAAAATGCTACAATTATCTCCTACAAGTTGTTGCATTGTTGTATGTTGCGTTAATGGTGTCTTGAAACTACTCCTGGGTGCAGAACCAAGAGAGGCATTTGTCAGAGGAGCAGGTACAATATACCACATGACAATGAAGTGTTTTGACACTGCTATAAAAAGGAAATGAAATACAAAAAAAAAAGAAAAATAAAACCCTCTCCCTCACACTGAATGTAATGCCTGCAGCAACTGTTTACTGTGACATGTGACATATACTGTGTATAAATTATACAACAGGTAGTTTGGTTAAGAAGCTTAGAGCTTAAAGTGCAGGCAGACTGATGGAGCTGACAAGGGCATGGTACTGCAGAAATGGCTTGCAGGTCTATTTTATACATAAGACTGCCTTGCGACCGCTTGTGAGCGTCCAATCAGAGAAGCCCTCCTGTCCGCCCTGTGATGTTTTCCCTATTAGCAGATAAACAGTTTAAAAGGAACGCCAAAAATGAGTGCATTCCATCTCTGTGACATGGCAACTGAAGAGGCCCACGACTGCAAACACAGGAGGTCAGCGTAACCAATCGACTGGAAGCGAAAGAGCTCATCGCATTTGCTCCTCAGCTGAATAAATAAATAACAGCCCAGTGGTCTGCAGACAAATAAAAAAGCCTGCATCATTTTCATGTGCAGGGAAACGGGCTGACACCCAATGATTAAGCTGTTGTAACGGATAGACAACATTTAAAAGCTGACAAATCAATTTCGAAGATTTGTGGAACTCGACCGCTTTTCTGTCTATAAATGTATTGCCTGATCCATCCAGCCCAACGATTGGGAATTGACCTACGCTTGACATTTCAGCGCAGAGAGGCTGTAGACTTTGGTCTTATATTTCAGACATTGTCTTTATGGCCTTATCTGTTGGCAGAGAAGCTATGGGATGTGTTATTGTGTTTCCAAGGCGGATATCACAACAACTTGAAAAATGAGGGATGGATGGAACTTTGCAGTCCCTGTAACGGGACATGGAGTGCTCTGCTGTCAAATCAGAGATAGAATCATAAACCGTTGTTCTGTGAGCTGGACTGACTGACTGTATCGCTACACACTGCCATGCTTTGAAAATCTATTTAAAAATGTAGATTATCGGTTTGTGGTAAACCATCATATCTTTGCCTGACATATGCCCTGTTTACCATTCAGATCTAGCATCAAAAATATAAAGAAACTGACCCACGGTATCTCTCTTACACAGTACTGATGATTGATTCATAACTCATCCACTTTGTATCATTGGTCCCATCCCGCTGACTGTAAAAATATCCTCCTTTTGGTATGAATGTGTGTGAATATTGGAAGTTAATCCAGCACAGACCTTTTACACAAATATTTTATAACACTTCAAAAACCATTATAAATAAAGTGTCTGTCTGCCTGTCAGCCTGTCTAGCTAGCTTTATATCCTATGTGCATTTGTGTCTGTGTGTTTACACACTGCACTTCCTGCGAACAGTATGCACTTCCTGTCCATATGATAAGGCATTGCAGGACTCTGTATGAAGAATTTGTTGGGACAGGCATGACTCAGAGATACACAAAATGCTTTTAAATATGACAGCTTTATCAAGGGACAGACCATTCTCCCTCTCTATGTGATATGTGTTCTCTCTCACACACACATGCACACACACTCACACACACACACTCTCTCTCTTTCTCTCTCTCTCTCTCTCACACACACACACTCACACACACACGCACACACACACACTCATACACACACACACACACACACACACACACACACACACACACACACACACATACACACAGACACACACACACACACACGCACACACACACACACACACCTCTCTTCCTTGTTCCTCACATGTAGGAATATGAGTGGAGCTGTCCAAGGTGCTGAAACTAAATCCACAGCAAGGAGCTTCTTGTTGATCAAATCTGACATGGTAGCATTCCTACGCTCCATGTCCAGATTCAGCAAAGATTCATTTTGCTTATATTGGCTTTCAGCACACTGATGTCTTGTTTTGGACATTAGTGAGATGATTGTCTAGCATCAACATTTAGTTTATTTATTGTGTTTAAATTTCTTCATCTGAATTCTTCTTCTTCTTCTTCTTTGCATTTATGTGTTTGTTTAGTTACAGAGGGCAGCACGTTTGTGTTAGACAAGCCTCATGTGTTACACATTTGGACATTATGCATGGAAAGGCTCTTATTGTTAATGGTTCTCCAGACTTCCTGTGTTTGATTTCCCGATTCGTCCGAACTCGCCAGGGCACACTCATCTGCTCAAAACCCCCAAAACGGTTCACACAAAACCCTCTTACTAATGCGGGGCCTCCTCGTACATCTCTTTCATCTTTTAAATTGAAATTCTATGGGGTCACTATTAGATTTGCAATGATTTGTTTACAGGAGCCTGAGGCATAAGATATTGCTAATTAGAGATTTACACGGGCTCTGGTGGGCAATGACATTTGAGGCTGGTTAGCACCACTGATACAGTTTAAAAGCAGAATTGAAAAAGGGCCACATTGTCTCAAAGTCAAATTGAGCCCCCATCCTAGCTCCAGCCACGTCCTCTCCAAAAAAAGAGCAGGGCCCTCTTTGAAACATTAAATAAGCTCTTTTAGGTTTTTTCAGTCCCTTTGTATTTGGGATTTAGGATGAGGGGCACTAAGATTTTTCTGAAGGTCTTACTGCAGCTGTGATTATCTAAGTGCATGTCTGTGTTGAATTCCAATTCCGGTTTTGGTTTATGCAGTTTTATTTCCCAAAGTGCAATGCAGGGAGCGGACTGTGAAATGTGTGTGTGTGCCTCTAAGCACACACACAATTAAAATGGCAGTATGTAATGCAAACATATAGACAATACCGTGCACACCACTTACTGCAGTGTACAACAGTTTAAAAAAAATTTGGTGAAACTGGTACAACATGTTGGCATGTTAGTCAGCATCGTTTTGGTTCTGGCAATTTGATTTTTTGTTTTCTTAACAACACTTAACAACACTTAATTTTTGGAAAAGAATAAGAAAGAAAAGAAAAAAAAGGTCTGCTGAAACTATTCCTGAGTTATAACTGAGTTAATCTGTCTTTTCAATTTAGCACCTGATTAATGAATTGGGTATCCTGCCTTTTACACCTCAAATGTTTTGTGTATTTCATCAAAATGTTTACACAACTAATATCAGAATT
Source organism: Megalops cyprinoides (assembly GCF_013368585.1). Classification (NCBI taxonomy): domain Eukaryota; kingdom Metazoa; phylum Chordata; class Actinopteri; order Elopiformes; family Megalopidae; genus Megalops; species Megalops cyprinoides. The sequence goes on along the minus strand of NC_050600.1, from coordinate 2,427,209 downwards.
AATTACATCAAATAACAGCTACATAAAACGAGCTGAGCTTTTTAAAATAGTTATTTAACATTCATAAACCCGACACCAGCTGATTCCATATCCACAACTGAGGAAGCAGCAGGTGTGTGTCACATTCAGGCCCAGCAGTGTCTCACCTCACCTCTCCTGTTCCACTGCCCTACAGCACACACCACTCTGCTGGAACCCTGAAAATCCCATTTAAATGCAGCCCTTCCGTCCACAGTTCATATTTTAGTTACCATCCATTAATAAAATTGGATATTACTGAAACAATCCAAGACCCCCCCCCCCCCCCCTGCTCTCTTTAATGCAGAGGGAGATGGGAGAGGGAAAGGAAATAAACACAGCCCCTGGTCATCACTGCTGCTGCTTCAGCAGAACTCGCCACCTTACAGAGACATTTACATAAATTACATTTGGGGCTGTTAATCTTCCTGTTGAATATGACCTTTTGGAAACACTTGAGTGGGTCACGTTGGCTATTTATCCCTCCTCTCCTCCATGAATCATGCCTAAAACGTGCATCATGCCGCACAGGCCAGCGATGGACCACTGCACAGTAATACAGGGATATGCACACAGGACGTGAATACACACGACCCCCTGTAAAAATCCATATTTTATATTTATAAAAAAATGTAACTATGTCCCTTGCAGCCTCAGCTTGCAATGTCTAACAACCAGGTTGTGCGTTGGTGTGTTGTGTGCATGTATCAGTCTCGCTTTATGTGGTTGTACGTGCATGCATACACATCTGTAATATTGTCTACTCAAGGCTAGTGCGTTTGCATATGTGTGCTGTGCTAACGTTGTGTGTTTCTCTATGACAGGGTACTTGTGGGATGGTAGAGTGCATGTCTCATGCTGAGCAGTAGGGGGCAGTGTTCCCCAGAGGCCATGCAGTCAGTCACATGTTTCTTGCCGAAGGGGGTGTGGCAGCAGGAGGATTTACTTAGCGATGAACCTGGGGTGTAAAGTCATAACTAAGCAACAGTCAGCAAATATTCATAACCATCTCCTCCATCATCACCAACTCACATGCTACTGGTAAAAATAAAAAAATAAAAAATAAAAAACACACATAAATAAATAATAATAATAAATAAATGAATAAAATTTGGCAAGGTCCTTTCAGACAGCAGTATTACTGGCCATGCTTCACACACCTATCATATAACAGCTGCCAGTCATTAATGAATAAATACGTATAGTTTTCTTCTACACAGTTTTAGACACATCCAATTCCTAAGAGATAGCAGTAACACAGTATTACTAATATTACTGTTGTTGTTGTTTCACAAAATTGCTACAGTAAATTGTGTCTGATTGTATGACCTTTTTTATCTTTGCACAATGTAATGAATCAGGTCACTTGTTTTTCACTAGCCTGTCTCCTGTCTCATTAGCCCAAGGCGAAATCACAGAGAATACTGAGTCTGCTAACAGGAAGCTCAGTGCCGTGAGGAAGAGGAGGAGAACAAAGGATATAAACCAAACTCCTCAGACAGAACCAGACAGCACAACCCACACAGGAGCTGGTGAGAGACGATTCATTCTGGCATCACGAGACACACCTTTTCCAGCAGTAATTTATTGTGTTTTTTTTCCAGCCATTTGAAAGAATGATCAGGATGGTTGATTTCTTGGTTCCAGTTCCATGTATTCCAGCTTTTATACAGGGGTGAAATGCGCTACCTGAAGGCAGGGAAAGGTAGATTAAATGAAATTCTGCATGCATGTTTGGTGTGCAGTTACCTGCCTGCTTTTTCAAATGAGAAAGAGGAAGATTACATGACATTACATTTGATTAGCTGATTCTCTCATCCAAAGCAATTTACATGGCTTATAATTTTTTTTTTCTGTCATTTATACAGCTAGATAATGTGTGTTGAGGGAAAATAACAGAAGTTGCCCAACATTTCAACGTTTTTAATTTAGAATCAATGTGAAAATCAAAATACCTATTATTTAATAGGTTGATGGAAATATATATGCTTATAAATGTCAGTGTTTCACATTTGAATGTCATTTGAATTTACTGTGTGTGTGTGTGTGTGTGTGTGTGTGAGAACATGAACCACATGCTGGGAATTTGTGTATGTGAGAAGGTGTATGTATATATACATATATAAACAGTTATTATCAGTTATATATCAGTTATTCCATGCTGCATTGTATTTGCTGTGAATACAGTGGCCATTTGGTTGTGTTTGACACCATTTAAGGCATCAGGCTCCACGTCTCTGTGCTGTTCATTTGAAACTGTCACTGGTACCACACTGGGGTTATTCAAAACGTATTACTGTCACCTTCCATTCACCGCCCACTCTTTCAACAGTTTTTTTAACATCAGTTTTGTACACAGATGCCTAAGAACAGCATGCTAAAAGGTCAAGGAGACAGTATGCAGGTTAAAGATAACAGATGATCATTTTTAAAGCTCATATAGATCATGTTTTGCAGGTATGAATCATTTCTTTTAAAAAAGGTTATACTACTAATAACAGCCCCGCTGCTACTACCAACAATAATAGTGATAATAATAATGGTCACCATTGTGAATGTGAGTGATAATAATAATAATAATAATGGTCACCATTATGAAAATCATACTCATAGTGAATGGATTGTGGCAGCACAGATGCCCAGCAGAGGATGCAGGATCCTGGTTGTACGTGTCTGATAAAACAGTAACATGCAAATTGTGCGTACATATCAGGGCGATGCTGCATAAAGGAGGAAGTATGAGGCCGCGCCGGCCGAATGGGCCACGCCCGGGTCTGAGGGACGTGCTGTCACAAAGTGTAAGCCGCCAGCGCGTGGCGGGGCTGCCCGCTGTCCTGTCACCGTCCCGGGACTGACAGGTGGGGCAGAACACCGCGGCGCATGACAGTCCGATGCCTCCGTCACGTCCCGGCAGGATGTGAGAGTGGACAGGCCCGTCCTCGCTCCCGTGTTTTGATTGTTATCCATGCAGCCATTGTTATGTCGCGGTGTCATCCCGCTAAGCCTTCAGCCGGGCCCGGGGAATGGAGACCGCCCGAGCCCGCCGCTCTGACATTTAGACTATAAAGAACATTTACACTGTGAGCCTCCTGCTGTTTACACTGCATAGCAGAGCATTTATATTATAAAGACCACATGGATCATTTCAGTGTAAGCTCTGTTTTTTAGGTTTTAGAATGTATATAGATCATTTTGAAAATATAAGCTCTGTTTTTGAGAACGTATGTAGATCATCTTGAAAACATAAGCTCTCTTGCTTAGTCTGTATGTATTATTTCAATAAAATAAGCTCGGGTGTTTAAGCTGTTCACAGATATTTCATGTGGTATACTCTCAATCATATACAGTGCTTAGATAATACCGTTTAAGCAAAATATTTCAGCGGGTCACTTGTGTGAGTACTCAGGCCCACTCAGGTCACACGGGCCTACAACATTTCACACACAAATTTCAGTGACTCATGCATTAAAACAAATCACAGCCCGACAACTAGATATTTCATTGTGTGTAGATGTGTCATTACTTTTAAACACATTCTTTACTGCCCGGCATCGTGAGTCTTCGTTCAGACAGTCCACTCAAGCAGCCTCTCTAAGTATGCTCCAGTTCCAGTTTTCTGACAGTACATATACAGAGAGGTTTACAACATTTGCAATTGCAAAAACCTTCCTCATCCTTTATTCTACACCTGTGACTCACTGCAGCACCTCCTGCTGGTAGCTTTAGTAACGACATTGATTTTGTGGAGGCTAATTAAAACTATGAAACTTGTATGCATTCAACAGTACACCACAGTGAAGCAGGTATCAGTTGGAGGATTGGTGCCACTCCATTGATGCTATGTGAGCAATCCTCAGGGCCCAGTGAATCACAGGTGCATGAGACGTCTGGCCTATCCACGTCTATCCCCTCCAGTGTGAAGCTGATTAGTTCTGCCACTGTGGGCTCCTAGTCATTGTTGGCTGATGAGATGGCAGGGATTACACCCAGGCCATAGTGTTCAGCCTGCACTCAAGACCAGCACACTGCCCACTGAGCCACTCAGAAGCCTCTGTAATTATCTCTACAGTTATCATCATCATCATCATCATCATCATAATCATCATCATCATCATCATTTATTCACCCTTTGTATGGATTATCCACACTGGGAGGAGATCAGGTACCTATAGCTTTGAAAGCAACCCAGCTGCCATGTCCTTGTAGAGATGAACTTTCTGCGACAGCAACAGAGATCTTTCAGACCCCTCTGAGATATGGCTGTCTCTGGCATGACCTAATCCGACAGTCAGCCTGAACCTCTGCAGTTCTGTAGCTCATTGCAACTCTATATTATCTTTCTAAGAGAGATATTTGGATAAAAGCCCCATGCAAGTATTGTTGGTGATCCTTAGTAATTGTAGTTTCATGTGTGTTTAGTAAGAAACAGGTTTCTAAACATCCTGTTTTATTTGGCAGAGATGAGAGAACCTAACACTGTAAATATCAAGTTTGTCTGATGGCAATTTACTACCATCATTATACCATGGCTTTGTATAAAAAATAAATTTGCTCATGTATGTATGTATGTGTACGTGCGTGTGTGTGTGTGTGAGAGAGAGGGAGAGATCATGTGACAATGCGTAAATATGTGTAAAAAAAAAGCCCAGTCTGTTTGTTTATGCATATTTTTACGTTGAAATTTTAAGATGACCACCATCTTGAATGTTGTGTGTATATGTTCCAAAAGACGAGATTAATGATAAATATCGAACATGTCTAATTTCACCCAGAAAATAAAAAATAAATAAATAAAATAAAAATAAAAACAGCTGGCATCCTGAGGGGTCTGTGTGGAGCGTGTGCACAGCCGTTGCTGTGGAAATCGCACAGTGCAGACAGATTTGAAGCCGGGGGGCACTGACTGAACAGCGGAGCAGGGATAAGTTTGAGAAGATTGCATTAAAAGGCACAAAACCCTCTGCTTCACAGTGGACCGTGTACAGAAACTGAGGACTGTGAACATTTAGCTTCAATACGCCAAATAAAAACGATAGCCATGAATGGACAACATCATTATTTTGGAGCTTTGTGTTGTCCAAGCCTACATTATGATTAGGTTTATTAGAATATTTATTATGAAGTTATCATGGTGAGGATGACATTAATTTTGTGTTTTTGTACTTCATACATATTGACATGTTATTTGACTATTTGACAAGCTCCAAAGTGAAATTTTTCCATCTCTCTTTTAATGCATTGCATTAGTTATTAAGGATTCATTTATGTGTGTACACATCTGAATGCACTCATCATTACAGGGTAATTAGCCGAGTGCTGAGTGATTCAGCGGACGGCCAGACAACAATGAAAGTGTCATTTCCAGTTTAATTGTGTATAAGTGACCAATATAGCCCATGCATACTGAACGCCAACGGGCAAAAGAAAGTTCATCTACAATTTCAAATTATGCAGAGTTCTTAAAAGTTGGCAAACTTGGAAAGTATTCATAAACTATTCCGTCCAAAGTAGGCTAGACCGATATCAGCATTCATTCGGAACTCGCTCGTCTGGACATACAACACTACACGTAGCAACCGCAATTTTTAAATTTTGTCAGCCTGTAGTTGAAGTAGGTCATATGCTGTGTGCCACGCTGTGTGTTTATCCACGAGAGTTATCCACATTTACATTTATTCTGTTGACAGAAGCTCTCATCCAGAGTGTCTTGCTGAAAGAGCAGTCAATAGGGTTAGGCAGGTAGCTGTTTAGGTGCTGTCACTAGTGGCATTGTTGAAATCACTTAGCCAGCCAAATGATATTTTTAATTTTAAAAAAATGGAAGTTGTTACAAAGTGCTTACAAAGTATTACATTTTCAAAAGGCAACTGAAGAAAAAAAGAAAAAAATGGAAAATTATTCCAACACTAGGGATAATTCCACTGTCTTGCTGGAAAACAGTGGGATGTTACTAGTTTGAAAAATCCAGAGGCATTTTTCACATTATGACTCACACAGTCTACTATGGTGAGATGAGCACCAATTGAAGAACAGGCCATACTCTGCTGATGTTGTCTGAGGAGCTCGGGGGTGCCTGACCAATCACAGAGAGAGTGGTGGGATAAGGGGCCCGTTCTGAGCTACCTACACCCATCCCTGAGGAAAAAAAGCTGGTTTGTTCTGCTGGTGTGGGATTCACTAAGCGTATACACTAAACACCAAGAATCTGAAGTGGTCATAGGTCACAGCTCATAGGTCAGTTTAAGAGCTGTCTTTTCTACTTCTTGCCAACTCTTACATGACAAAGTAACTGGGAAGATGCTATGTGGAACAATGGATGGGTTATTCTAGGGAGACTGGGGTAAGCTCATACGGCCACAATGTGCATCTTTGGAGCTGTAGGGGTTAATTTCAAAGAATACAAGAAAAAGGTCAGATGGCACTGGATTATGAGGGGAACATTTTTTTTTTATATGTCAATACCAAGGGTGATTACCAGGTATGTTTTTAATAATGCATAGGCTTCGCAACAAGCTGGATGAAGCCAATCGAGTCAAGAATTGATATAAAAGCTATTTTTTGGTAGACCGGTTGCACAGTCAATAGGAACATGAAATCCCCTACAGTAAAAAGCTTTTCAGCCACGATGGCCAGATTTGATTTGAATCTGGAGAAATTCACCTTGGAAATCTGTGGCCGGGGCAACATATTAAAATTCAAAAGTATGAACAGCAGAAGTTTGGAGCCAAGCAAGTTCCTGTCGGCATTAGAGGGAGAAAAGTTTAAACCGAGAGCCTCAGACACAGAGAGTCTAAATCCAGATTTTTATACTAAGCAAATACCAGAGTGAGAGATTGCAGCAGTGCCACCTCCATGGCCCGATAAGTGGGGAAGTATAATATCACAGTGCAAAACATTTCCACAAAGGGAATAAGTGTCATCATAAGGCGCAGAACCTTAAACTACTGCTGCCAATTTCCAGCCATCAAGCCCTGTGCCACCGCAGACTGTTTACCACTGAGATTTGCCACTGCAAAAGCTGATTCTGCCACCAAGCTTTTCTTTTTTTCTTTCTTTTTTTTTTGGAAAGAAACCTCTGACTGCTCTATTGAAAAGCTTGATTATTTTGGGATTGAATGCTCTATTAGCTGCCCTTTGCTGGTTACCCACTTTCCCATTCCACATCCACTTGTAGCTTACTTCATGTTTGATTATTCAGGGCCCCCGCCCCCCTCCCCCCTCGCATCTCTGAGTCTCAGGGAGTCGGAACAATCTTTCTGAAAATTCCACTTCCACACTGAAATAGAACATCTGGTCAGCAGTGTGTTAGCCATTTTAAACTGGCAATGGCTTCCATAGTTATAAACATGCTGGTACATATGGAGAGATGCATGCCTGCATTAGCTATAAGGCATACACACACACACACACAGATAAACTACACATCAATGTTTACTTCTGAAAAATGTACTTAAATCTCACAAAAACAACAATAATGAGCAAAACGTAACAGTCCCATGTAAATGCATTGTTTAAATCTCTTAAGAATACAGACATATAATAACTTCCAAAATCCACAAAAAAGTATGACTGAATATAAGGAGGGCAAAACCCTGATATCGAGCTGTCGCAGAATAGGTCAACTACAAATGCATGTCCTATATTTACTGAACCTTTATTTTAATTCATTTTAAATGAAACATCAATGGTACAGCTGCCTTCTTTAGCTGCACACACATATTTACAATGGTGTGACAGAGAGATTTGGATGGATGTCTGGGTGTTATTTCCACTGTCTTAGAGGTTATAGCCCCAGCCTTCTGCCAAGGATAAGCGAAAGGACTCGGATAGCTCCCCGAATTGTGTTGAGTTGCAGATATACAGTATGCTCTACCAGTAACTGGATATTCCTCCACAGTGTCTGGACCCTGCAGACTCTTCTAGGGAAACATATTGTATATTTACATTCTCATTGGCATCAGCATTATCCTTCCTCAGTTAAAATATCCGTTGCTTCAAGGACATTGCTGTTGTTTTAGGGTCTTAACTCTGAGGTTGGGTGTTCGATGGCCAGTCCAATCAAACGCCAATCAAAGGCTCTTTGTTCTGCACTCTTCCTTACAGAAGTGCACCATAGGTAATGTACCTGCAGTGACTCACCACCCTGTCCAGGTCAGCCTACCTGTGCCCGTACCTGATGCTGATAGATTCCACATTCCTGACCCTGTTTTGGCACCGCCTCTGTTTATTTTTCACTGTGTTGATTGGCCAGTGGCATCAGTTTGACCTCTCACATCATGTACTCACCACCCCATTTGTGGCCATGACCTTAACATCCCATCAGCCTTTGCGGCGGTTCCTCCTACCAATTTTTTGTGGTTTTGATCTGATCGCTCCATCTAATTCTTTTTTTTTTCCAGTCTTTTTTCTCCCTGTGCCCAGCCTGCATGGTACTGTTTTTCTGGGATCCGGGCCAGCTTTTCCATTAGAGGGTTGGCCCAGGTGCGCCATAATTAAAAGGATGTGCAATGGCTTTCACAGTTTAATAAAGCAAAACTTTATTACACACACTTTGTTTGCTCTTTTATTTATTTATTTATTTGCTTATTTACTTTTTTTTTTTTTGCTTCAAAGTGCTGTAGCTCTTTTGAGCTCGTGGTAACACGAATGTGTAATCATCTATAAGCGCCTGTAATTTGACAGGGTGAAAATCTCTACAGAACCAAATTTGCAATGTTTGACCTTGGAAGAGCGCGGGGCATAAATATCTGGGTCTTCAGAAAGATAAATATTTGCTGCGGGAGAGAGTGTGGATGGACAGGATGTCTGGCTCGGGCGTCCCAGGCAGAGGGATACTCAGCGCCTTCCTGTTTAATGGGAAACCTGAGCTCCGAGCCTTGGAGGAGCGGCCGGTGCAGGTTTCTCCTCCCTCCCTGCTTTCCCCCCACCGGCTGTGCCGTTCTCCGTTACCCGGCCCATCCTCGGGGGAGTCGCGGAGTGCTGAGGCAGCACAGAGGCAACGATTACAGTGCGGAATCCGGACTGCAATCAATCTTCTCGCTTCGGCCATTTCCTCTTCGCTGTTTTCAGTTTGATCACTGCAATAATGGGGAGGGAGCGGTGGTCGGGAAATAATGAAGTTTCGTCTAATTGTATGGGGGCGGGGCGCACAGTGTGTGTGCCTGTGTGTGTGTGTGTGTGTGTGTGTATGTGTGTGAGGGAGAGGGAGAGAGAGAGGACTTCTGGGTAACCTCCACATTGCTGTTAATGAAAGTGGCTCTTTAGGCTTGGACGCACTGTGCTGGCCATGCTTTTTATTTACGTGGCCGGTTGCCCTTATTGAAAGCTAATTATACGGCCTCACTTTGCGCACTGCGCGCTTATTCAGCAGAATATATACAGTATCCACCCGGATTAAGGTTAAACTCTGCCCCATCCGTGAATCAGGCCCGCAGACCTTTGGTTGCATGTCCCAATGCCTAAGACCTGGGCCGCACTGTCTCCTGTTGACGCTGGCAGAAGGCTCACCTGCTGTGAGGTCTACTTCAAGTGACAAGCACTGGGACACTTAATAAAAGTGATGAGCAAGCGAGGCTTCATGAAGCGATTAAGGAGCTGAGCAATCGTGTGGCATCAATGACAAAAATAAACCCCCCTGACCAATTACAGTGCTTTGCTGTGCGGATCTAAGTGAGGTAAATTGGTTGAAATGGGTGAGAGTGCACCATAGCTTGGCTTGTTCAGTGCTTAATGAAGCCTCACTGGGCCATCACTTGTTAATAATGGTTAATTTGTTTTCATTCCTGACTAAATCAGCAATATACAACAACAGTGGTGGTGCTAAAATAATTGTTTATCCCACACATACACACACGCACATGCACCCACAGACTCATGCACACACTCATACACACATGTATGAACACACATAAACACACACACACACACACACACACACATACATATGCAAACAAATTTATAACACCAATCTTCAACTTTATTCATCTTTTCTTTTTTCAAAACTACTCAATGCTGCAATACTATTTTTCACATTTGGAATGCATGTCCTCATTTTAAAAAAATGGCAAATAATATAAAAAATAATAAAAAAAAAAAACTGGATAATAACGATCTGGCCAATGCTGCTCTAATGTGGACAGCTGAGAGTTAATTCAGCTATTGTGGAGCTGGAGAGCAGAATTAGCCTTTAAACAAAGTAGTGCTTGTCCATGCCAGATTCCCACAAGCAGGCCTGCGTTTCCAGCGATATGCTCCAGTTGTGGTTTGATGGACTGAAGGCCTGGGTAAATGCGCTGTGGTTAATGCAATTAGGAATGAAAATGTTTCATGTGAGTTTGGTTCCCGTCGGCTTTAGACCACACTTTCTTTTTTTTTTTTTTTTTTACCCACTCTTTCCCTTCCTTCTCCTTCCCTCCATAATTAGCATATAAGGGCACCATGTGTGTTCGGTATTGGTATTTGCTATCTGACAGATGTCACAGATGCCTGAGGTGAATGTGTTCATGCATGTGTACATTTCTCAAACCGTCTATTTACACTGTGTTGTTGGGTAAGCAGATACACACACACACACACACACACACACACACACACACACACACACCTGCAGGGTCACCAGGCCTGGTGATCCTTGGTAGTTATCACAGAAGCACAGACTCACATCCGTAACCATCACCTGGAATGGAAAGGTGCCGGGGCTTATTGTGACTACCTATCATTTCTGATGAGCTCTATAATTATCTGAAGTTATCATCTAGGCCAGGTGACAGCCCCCACCACACTGCCAGTCTCAGATATGGGAGAGCCTTCCCTCAGATCAGTGTGCAGGGCTTTCTGATTGGGATGCCACGCAGCTGCTAGTTGCATATGGAGGGAGGAAGAGTATTAACCCTACATTCATTTGATGGGTTAACGCAAGCCTTACATTTTACTTCCTGAACTGTGTTCAAGATGAAAATAATAATGATTGCATATGCCTTTTCTTTGCTAAGAGTTAAGGACTAATGTTGCTTCAATTCCAGGCATAGTCTTAAATCACTGTAACTCTTACTCACACACATTAAACACACACACACACACATATACGCACATGAACACACACACATGCATACACACACATGCACAGGCACGCACACACATGCACAGGGAAGCAGCTTCATCACAGCTGTTCTGTAGCAATGGTTGACATACAAATGACATTTAAAAAGGGCACAATTTGCCCAGCGATGAGTTAAGGAAAAAGGCGAGGGGGGAACCGTAATGTACAAGATAAATTAAAGAGAAAAAAGAACAGAGGAATGTGATGGATCTGATCCTGGGATGTTTTTTTTCTGGGTGTTGTTGGAGAGGCCATATTTTGCGCCGTCGCCGAGGCTGCGGACAGCGTGTCTGGCGGGGTGATAAAATTACGTGCCGTTCCCAGGCCGCCGCACTGCCATCGCTCGGCGCGGTTAAATGCGGCGGGCTCGGAGGGCCGTAATGGAGGGGGAGGTGATCCGTAAGGTAATCGTTAACTTGTGGTGGCATTTTCATTTTGGGAGCCAGGGTGGGATTATAGTTCACAGCTGTTCCCATGTTGTGAAGGTTATCCTTTCCCGAGCCTGGGAGTGAATGCTGGGGGCGGGGGTGTGGGTGTAGAGGCAGTGCCGCTCCACAGAATTATTACGCCCCCCAACCCCCCCCCCCCCCCCCCCCCCCAACCCCTCTTCCCCAGTTGCAGTTCATTTCATCTGTCAGCTGCACTATTGTTGGGGTACAGTGGGTTTTTTATGTTGTTTTTTTTTTTTTCCAGATTTGACTTAACCTTCATTTAACAAAGAAGGTCAACTGAGAACTCATGTTCTCTTTTACAGTGACAACCTAGAGAGACAAGCCAGTTGGGATGATATGAGGAATATCAACCAATCACCTGCGGAGGCTGACGGGGGGTGATTAGGCGGCCAGATTGAGAGAGCCAGTTTGGGAATTCGGCCAGGACACCCGGGTTAACACTCCTGCTCTTTTCATTTTCAATTATCGTCTTGTACAGTAAGTTGACGTGCGAGAGTGAGAGATTACTGGTAAATGGATTTAGGATTTTGAAGACCACCCTGGAGCCCACAGTCCTAGAGCTCATTTCCTGTTATAACCACTCAGGGGAATGGCTCTGCCCTGAAATGCATTGCTTTATCAATCATTTCTTTAAAGTTATTTGTAACTTAAACGTTAAATATGGTTGATCTCATGTGAGCCAAGCATAAATATTCATTTATATTCTGTGTATTTATAGTCATTTATAGTCTGTGTGCATGTGCATTTTATCTTAATTTGATTTCAAAAATTGGTTTAGATGAAAAAAAAAAATAGATGCAATCTGTTGAATGGTTGGTAATTGTCAGTCAAGCTGTAACACAGAGACTGGTTAGTGGTTGTGGGTAATTCTGAAATGCTGAGAGTCTGATTGGTGATTGTAGGTGAAGCTGTAATGCAAAAGGCTGCTTGCTGATTGTCAATAAAGCTGTAACAAAGAGACTCTGGCTGGTGACTGTCAGTAGCACTGTAACAAAGAGACTCTGGCCTGTGATTGTGAGTAATGCTGTAACACAGAGACTCTGGTTGGTGATTGTAGGTGAAGCTGTAATGCAAAAGGCTGCCTGGTGATTGTCAGTCGGGCTGTAATGCAGAGAGTCTGGTTGGTGAGTGTGGGTGGGCCTTGTGCCAGTCCCATTTGGAGGAGCTGTGGGCAGCACAAGACTAACAAGTTCAGTTCAGACATATGCAGCTGAAGTCAAGTTCCTCCAAGGAGCTGGAATATCTCCTGATAAAGACAGCTCATAAATAAACCCCTTTGAATGCAGTTCCTCTATACGTCATTAGATTAATTTTGCTCAAAAATGCTGTACATATCCGAAACGTACCGTCCATAACTATTTCAATCCCAGTTTGGCTGGTTCAGGCTATACAGCAGCCCACCACAGCAGACTGCCGCTGGATAGTGCTTAATTCTCTATCTCCCTTTGCACTGTAATTGTGGATGGAGGCCTTTGTGGATATCAACACTGCACGCTCCGATTCTGCAGAGCTAACCGGGGCAGTCTAACAGAGTAAATACGAGCGGAGGAGTCACGTGACGCTGGAATGTAAATCCTGGCAGATGGTGCTCGTTTTGCATGTCGTTCATCGCAGTGCTCGGAGGGGGCACGCATTTATTTTTAATTACCATACAGTGTGGGAATCTCTCCTGCACTGCGGTGTGCTGTGTTGCACCTTCCTGACTGACACATGCTGCTCTGAGGTCTGTGACACGCCGGCAAACAGCGCAGGGATGTGTCAATCAACAGCTGGCTGTGTGGGCGGGGCAGCGTGTGGGCGGGGCAGGGGCCACGTGTGGGCGGGGCAAGGGCCACGTGTGGGCGGGGCAGGGTCAGAGTGTGTGTGGGGCATGGGACAGTGTGTGGGTGGGGCATGGGGAAGCGTGTGGGCGGGGCAGCGTGTGGGCGGGGCAGGGGCCACGTGTGGGCGGGGCAAGGGCCACGTGTGGGCGGGGCAGGGTCAGAGTGTGTGTGGGGCATGGGACAGTGTGTGGGTGGGGCATGGGGAAGCGTGTGGGCGGGGTAGGTTACAGTCCGCATGGCATGTGGGTGGGGCAGCGGCATGGAATAGGTGCAAGGTAATTTTTAGGTGGTATGTGGGATGGCATGTAGCTGGTATGTGGGCAGGATATGGTGGGTGTGGAGAAGAAGAAGAAGAAAAAGAAAAGAGTAAAAACATTAATACCAACTACAGATAAATCTGGCTCAGTGGTAAATTATTATTCCTGTGAAAGCAATCTTCCCTAGCTGTAGTTATGGGTGATTTCATAAGTTGCAATTGTGTTGGACAATAAAATCAACAAGCAAAGCACTCTAATTAATGTATAAGCTGCAGGGTTGACGTGATTGGTACTTCTCCCGATGTGGCAGAGTCCAATTAGGGAGGGAGTCTGTGAAGGCACCGATCAGCAGCTATCGACGTGGTCGGTGCCTGGTAACAGACATGATAAGAGTTTAATTACAGGATAAAACTGCTGCGGAGACAAGTCTAGAGTCGCAAACAACAGTGCCATTCAAAGGGGTGCAAACAGCCGTCTGTTACCTTCAGATCCGACAGGGCGGACGCACCCCCCCCACCCCCCCTCCCCCGGTTACATTCCGCCTGGGGGAGACCTCTCCTGGAAAACAGAGTGGCAAACAAACAAGAAACGTGTCACCCATCAAATGACTGCCCTGTCACATGTCACGTAGCTCCTTTCTCTCCTGCCTCCTCTGAGAGGAATGCCACGGCCATTTCCCACCTGAATTGTTGGAAATAAGGCTCTTAGTATTGGAGGATAAATAATGTTAAAGTGTGTGGAGTGTTAAAATAATTTTTTAAAAAGTGTGGGGAAAACAAAAGCATGAAAAAGACTCAAGGTCCAGTTGGCTGACTGTTTTTTATGATTTTAACTTTGCTTGGTGTATTTGCTTTGTTTTGTAATGTGGTTTTGCGGTTTTGCTCTCTGGTTGGAAATGATCCCCCCCCAAGACAAAGTCGTCTTTCATGAATTCTCTCAACTCCAAATGACATTTAGGAACTAGATATATACAGTATATATAGTAATGTTGTCTTGTGACAGCTGGCGGTGCAGAGACACAAGTCTTTCCTGGGTCATTTCCATCCGATGGCTGCCCCCGCTGAAAGACGGCAGAGCTATTTTGTTGGTGTGTTTCTCGAGAGAGAAACAGCAGCCATTGAGTGCTTTACAGTAGTTCTGTGGTTATGGCTGTGGGCTCCCTTGAAATTCGCTCCTCAATTATTATTCATTTATGCCTTATGGTTAATCAGAAACAAAGATTTTTCCTTTTTTTTAATCAAATGTACCCTCAAGCGCTGATGTTGAGGTCAAATTTTAGGGAAACATTCCTCTGGGCCATAATTAGTATTTTCTAACATACAAAAGCTGACAGAATTGGTCTTGGCAACATGCAGAACCCTTAGTTCCCTTTCATTTGTCGCAGAACGATCAATGATGTTAAATGGCTAATTATTGCACACTAAAACGATTGCGCTACGCGTTCCCCAAGCCAAGGAAATATCGGCTATCAAATAAATAACACTTTGATGATAAAATACGTCTGAAAGTAACTGGTACATTTCAACTTTCATAAATCTGTCCAAGTAATGTAATACATTCTGAAATCAAAAAGGGGCATGCGCACTATTAAGGAATGACACCAGACAGAACTAGGCCTGTAGAGGGATTCCTACTAAATGATCATAAAGTCCAAATCAGGAAAATGTGTAAGAGGATAAATATATGCAGGCATGCATACAGTGTATTTTTTACTCAGGTAACTACTTGTCATTTTGGATTGTCACATCACTGTAATGGCACACTGGTTAAAGTGAAGTCAGTGGTAAAGTCCGCTCTGCATCCTAGGAGTGGCTGTGATCACAGGTGTTTTTGTAAGCATCTTCTTGCCACCATTCACTAGCAGGCAGGTGTGAGGGGGATGAGGAGGGAATCACACAGCCTGCAGTAAGGACGTGAGCCCCCAAAAACATTACATTACATCCGTTTAGCAGACACTCTTATCCAGAGCAACTTCCAGCACAAAACAGAAGAAATCTATTGATTCAAGTTGAATGGGCAACAGTGTCAGACCAGGCTAACAACACTCACAAACCAGTGAGTGTGAATGTTCAATTCCTACCACAGGTTAACTTGTGCAACATCAGTAGACAGTCTAGAAACTAAGGGAAACGCTGCAGTTCACACACAATCCATGGTGATTGTTCCACTAGACTTAAACCATCGATGACAATTGACAAAATTTTCATTGACAACAAAATTCAACAACTCTCATCGACAGCAATTGACAACAATTCCATGGACATACATGTTTGTCTCTGTTCAATTTCTCATCTGATTTGTAATCAGGGTATATTGAAAACTGATCCTGCAAAAGCCAAACAACTCTCGGGCGAGTTTTAGCTGTAGCAAGAGCTGCTTAAAGAATACAAAGACACAGTGGTCTGGTGACCTCGAAATTATCACTCATCGGCATTTGTCCCTCCATTGTTAGCTGGCCCCTAATAATTACATAACTGGCAGATTATTAATGAGTTGTACCCAAAGTTCATAGGTAGTACACAGTGAAGATTACATATATGGTCCTATGAACTGTAATAATATAATTTAATAATAATTATATGCTATTTATTTATTTATTTGTTTATTCTATTACTTATTTATATTCATTGGATTAGTTTCATAATCTTGAATATGCATCTCTTTCAATTATGCTTTCAAAAAAAGCTGTATTACAAATGTATTACAAAAAAAAACACCAGTACCTCATAAATAAACTAGACTTAAAAAAAAAAAAATCATGCCAATCCGAATGTCATTTAGGCAAACTGATTAGCATGTCAAACAGATGGGCCAAATACCTGTGTAAACCTCAAACTTCACCGCATCCGTAAGGCGGGTGTTTAGTTATGTTATGCTATTTATTTATGCATTAATACATTTTTTTTTGGAAAAAAACTACCCTGCAACGATTACACTGAAATCCATCACAAACTGTGGCCTGGAAGTGGCGGTTTCTGCAGTTCAGAGTGCCCTTCTAACCTGCCGTACCTGTACTGATTACTCAGGATAGACAGTCCGTTATTAAAAGGTAAGACCACACCCCCATTTAGCTGCACATTTTACACAGATCAAGGACGCAAAGTGGCGGCAAGCAGGCGGCCCTGTGACCCACACCACACTGAGCGACCCCTGCAAAGGGCAGTGTGAATTTAGAGGCAAATCCTGTCACCGGGTGCATCTCCATCTCAGCAGTTCAGCCACACTAATGACACCACCTTTACCCACTACTGCCACTATGCTACGTGCCCTCAGAGCGGGTACAGCCGCGTGCCCTCAGAGCGGGTACAGCCTTATGCTCCCAGAGCGGGTACAGCTGCATGCTCTCAGGGCGGGTACAGCCGTATGCTCTCAGAGCGGGTACAGCCGCGTGCCCTCAGAGCGGGTACAGCCATATGGTCTCAGAGCGGGTACAGCCGTATGCTCTCAGAGTGGGTACAGCCGTGTGCCCTCAGAGCGGGTACAGCCATATGGTCTCAGAGCGGGTACAGCCGTATGCTCTCAGGGCGGGTACAGCCATGTGCTCTCAGGGTGGGTACAGCCTTATGCTCTCAGAGCGGGTACAGCCGTGTGCTCTCAGAGCAGGTACAGCCGCATGCTCTCAGGGCGGGTACAGCCGCGTGCTCTCAGGGCGGGTACAGCCGCGTGCCCTCGGGGGTTCTTAAGCGGAGGTCTGATAGGAGATCACTGGCTCTGTAGGGTGGGCACTCATTAAGAGCTGGCATTACTGAATCAAATGTACGGTTTCACACCGAAACGCTTCAGCCGAATACATCATTTCCACTGAAACAATATTTGCATCCCAGGAAAGGTTAAAGCTATTAGTATGTTATTTATTTATTTATTTATTTGGTAAGCAAAGGTCCTTCTGCAGAGAGGCTTATGAAGTGCACCTATCCCACTTACACAGCGGGGATTTACTGACGCAGTTCAGATTCAGTTGCCTGCCGAAGGACATTATGGGGCACGATAGCAGTGCTTATTAATTTCCCTCCGGGAGAAATGAACCTATGACCTTTTGGTTACGATTCCAAAAAGTTAAACAGCACACCACACTGGCTCTCCCACCCCCAGTAAATTATGACGACCTGGTTTTAGCACAGTTTAGCACATATGATGATGGATGGTGAGTCAACACTGGAAAAAACATGCTCATCAGTCACTAATTGTCTTTTTGGCTCTTATATATCTTCTGTTTATAACCATTCTTCTCTGTGCTCAGGGCCGTGGCTTCACAGGCTGTCTGAATGTTGTAAACGCGCCAATCAACTCCAGAGCTTAGCCTGTAGCTGCAGCCAAGAAACTCCTTACAGCTTAAGTCAATTACGTTCTATAGATCTGGAAGACTATTTGCCTAAATAATTACCAGGGTTTTTTTTTCTGGGTTGTTTTTCAGGGCTTTTTTTTTTCTTGCCTTTTTGGAAGGCAGGGCTCTTCGTGGAAATTAAATCCACGTTGAAATGGAATTGGATTTAGCGACAGTTTCATTGCTTCCCGTGTCTCATTCGGACTTGTCAATTAGTCGGCGACTTGGCGCGCTGGTGCAGCACCTGTGCTTGGCGTGGGAGAGGAAGAGAGAGCACCCACAGAAATGCACTTGGTCAAGCTGCTCGACTCTCCCGTTTTTCAGGGTGCCAGGATAGGACTGCGTCGACAGCAGGCTTCATGGGCTCCCTCCACCAGCCTTGTTAGTCCTGCCTCCCATCCAGAATCTGCACAAAACAAGCTTCCTGATCTCCAAATCGCAGAACACATTGACATACAGACTGCGATGGTTATGGCGCTCAGGTGGATTGTGGGAAATGTAGTGCTGCAGGCTGCAGCTGTTTTCATCACAGGAGCAGCTGTGAGAATTGTGAATTTCCCAGGGAGCACATTATCTCAAGACATCAACCAGTTTCAGGCTCAGTGCTTGCACAGCAAAAGTGTATGACTTGTAACAGACGGGTTTTGAATTTTATCTGTTCACCAATATCTTTGTCAAATTGGGGCTAAACATTAGCATTGACTGGAGTGAATGCTATTTGTTATTAGTTTGTAGATGTCACTACCCAGGAGGACAGTGTATATATAGCCTTCCTTGTGCGAGGGTATAACAGCTGTGCCCCGTCTGGGATCAAGGCTGCATGTATTATTTCCTTCACCACACTGCAAATTACACATGAATAATCAAGAATAAAGATTAATGAAAAATGAATCTGAATCTGAATGGAGAAAGGCTTTGCTGAGCAAATACATGCATTGCAATGGGGTGTTTTGTTACTTTGTATGCTTACAGGGGCATTGCAGAGACTTATGTATGCTTCAGTCCAGTGAGAGAGTTCAGGTGAGAGGCAAAGGGATGGCAGAAATATTATCACTGCTGGGAAATCATTTAAGCCATTTTCTGTTGCCCTTCCTAGACTCTTTGTTTTATAACGAAGGAAGTGGAGAAGTGGACATCAGAAGATTAGAACACAAACTTTTATCAGTCATGTATTTATGAACATTCATTTCCTTACTCTGCAATGAAAGGAAGGATTGATGTATTTTAAAGATCACTGAATTTCCAATCCATGTATTCGGTTAACAGTAAATTTAAATTACTGCACATAATGTCAAAGTTATAATGCCACCCCAAGCCAATATATTTTGAAAGTAATGAACTGGGATTTAAATGTGGGACCGAGTGATAAATCACACATTTGCATAAAAATTTAAAGGGAGAAAGAACTGGGTTTCATTCAAAATCCCTAACATTGGCACAGTTGTCGACTAGATGCACTGATATTTAGTGTGCGCATGTCAGTGCAATGGTGCTTGTTCCACATGTTCCCTGGTTAAAGGACTTTACAATGTCTACAAAGCATGTGCCAGTGCAGTCGGCTATTTGAATTCACAGCCACATCATACAGTCACAGCCATTTATTTCTTTTTTTTTTTTTTTTGACAGAGAGGGAACATTTGCCGATACCCCAGTTGCTGCATTCCTGTGTGTATACAAAACTCGCAAATGCCTCCGAGACTCTGTGCATTTCAAAAAGCAACCGCCTGAAAATTGCTTTGCCTCGGCAGCGTGTTGTGGCTCGTCCCAGCTGAGATGGCGGTCAAATGGTTCCACTTGGATGTGAATAACGTGCTAAAACGAATAAGAGGGGACCGAGGACGTGTATTGATAATGATATTAAACATATCTGCAATCGCAATGCATGCAAAATGTAAAACGCACACAGGGGAAAAAAAATTTAAAAAATAAATAAAGAGTCTCAGTCAAGATTCTGCTTTGGACTTTTTAACTTTCGGAGAGGTGCTGGTCTGGCATCGTAATTATCTTTGAGCCTGAGCTGTGTTGAATGGCCGACAAATGAAGTGCATTTCCAAAATATCCATATTGTGCGTTACATTCTGAACGTTACGTACCTCTATTGTGTATTAAATTCTGAATGTAACACGCCTGTTTCAGAGTATCGATATTCAGTTAGCTTTCATATATGTCAATCAAATTATTTCATATGCTGTCAGTCAGCCAGGACACACTGACATCCTAACAACAAAAGCAACAACCAAGCAATAAAGCCAATAATGCTAATAATGAAAACAACTACAATAATAATAATAATAATAATAATAATAATAATAATGTTTTTAAGAAGAGAAAGGCCGTGTTGCTTGTTAAGTCGTGGTACCGGTGAGTGCTGCAGTGTGTGACAGTGAGGTAGGTGGCCGCGCTGGGGGACCTGTTGGCTGTAGGAGGTGCAGGTAGCTGCAACAGAGAGGCATATTTATCAGTGTGTCCCTGGACAGGGCTGTGAAAGTGTCCTCTACGTGCGGCACACAGAGAATGTCACTGTCGTCTCCTGTCAGCGTGCCCTGGTGTCAGAAATGATGGAGATGGAAACTAACAAACAAAAGAAGAAATACATAAAAATAGAATCAAACATGACCGTGAACTGCACTGACCTGCTGTTTCTCTCTCTGCCAATCTCTCGCTTTCTCCGTCTCACACACACAAATACTCACACACACCTACACACACACACACACACACACACACAAATACTCACACACACACACACACACACACACACACACACACTCACACCTACACACACACACACACACAGACATACACACACACACTCTCTCTCCCTAAATCAACAGAATGTAAACAAGGTGGGGAGAGAGCTTGAAATGGGATTGCCAACATTTGCAAAAATGGGATGAGCCTGTAGTGAAAGTTGTGTTGTTTCAATTTAAATGCAAATAAGTAAATGGAATGAAACAAACTGTTCAGCCATTTCTTAATAAGACTGATGTGGGTTTATTACAGCTGATTCGTATGAAGAGTGCCCTGCTGGTCAGATAAAGCCAGCAATGATGAGGAATCTTTCTCAGTGTACGTTTTCTAATTACTGACAAACAGCCAAACCCGGTGACGTCACTAGCGTGAAGTATAAATTAATTATGCAGGGCGATCAATGTCTCATATAATATTGAACTAAAGCAAGAACATTGAATAAAAACAAAAAAATATATATCCTCACAATCAACAGAACACAATGCAACAGTTCTGTGTACAACATTAAAAGTAAAATTTTGCATGTTGATAAGGAAACTGTAGTATTTCCCACAGCATCACCACCGGTTGACAACAGCCCCGCAGTATTGTCACGCCTCATTGGCTCAGATACATTCTTTGGGTATTTCTTTTTTTCCATTAGAGTGGGGCTGAGCGGTGCCCCGGTGTGTGTGATTATTTCTCTCCTTTTCTCTCTCCTCCTCCTTCCTCCCGCCACTGCAGCCGTCTGTTTGAGCCCTCGTAGGTTCTCAGAGCCTGCAATACTGCTCCACACCTGCTCTCAAATCCGATAAATTTGTCACTCCAAACCCAACAGAAACCCCCATCCTCAGGTTTCAGGGGCACAACCCCCACCCCCCCAAAAAAAAGTCTTCCAAATGTACTTTATTTAATGACAAATCATTCACCCACATTTTAAGTCAAAAAATTCTATCCCTGCCCTTGAAGCTCTACTTTTCTGGCTCATTGTGAGTATTCACAAAGGGGCGCGGTCTAGGACAGGACACCCATAGGTAGCGTAGCAACTCTGGCAGAACCAGAAGTGGGAAATCCAAGTCACAGAGGGTGAAAGAATGCAGTACTTACATTTCTGCTCAATGGACCCAGTGTTGGTTTGTTTTCCACTCTGATGCTGGATACAACATTTAAACATGTATATCAGAGACACAAAGACAGATACTGTCCTGGAGGTTGTGAAGCCCTGACTGTCTCCTTTTTGCCAGCTAGTGGTAAAATGCTGATACTATCCTTACAGTGATATTCGGCTAATGAATGAGGGCTTCCGTCATTCAGGCTTGCATTTTTCATGATGTCCAGTGCAAAGCACGGCTCTCCAGAGGACACAGAAACTGAAAGGACGTGCAGGGGGGGTGGAGAATACAAGACCTGCACGTATTTGTCTTACATTGTACTGTACATGACATAACCCACCGCAAACAGACCAAAAAAAAGCTTGCCAAATTTGCAGACGCAAAAGGAAATCCATCACTAAAAGCACTGCTGTCTAAATAAAGAGGTCGTGCCTGTGCGTTCATTCAATTATTCAAAACTCAATATTAGCCCTTACTCAGGAAGACAGGAACAGCTTAGAATTTGATGCATTATTCACCTATACATTTCCTGAACTACTGCAGGTGAAGCGTTTTGCTCAAAGGTATGACAGCATCTTCAGCACCTGCAGTCAGCCCACCTCCTTAACCACTAACCCCACCTTTCTGTCTGCACACTCCAAGCATCTTTGTTAAGCCGCATGGATGTGTGTGAATGTTTTCGGATGTTTATGTGCAAATATATCATCTGATGCAGGCCTCTACACACACCCCCCTTCCTCCAACGCGACCCCTGAGAATATAAAATGCATGTTGTGTACTCAATATCAAAGGAGTAGTTTCCTGAAAGCTGTTAAATAAATGGTTTTAATAAACCTCTCTCCATAGTCTACATATCCTCATGCCATTTAACACCAGCTTCTATTTTTGGCTCTTGTGGTCCTTGACTCATTATCTTTAATGTGTCGATGCTGATAATGAGTCTCGAAGCTCAGCACCAACAATGCCCCTCCTCTGAACAGAAGCTTGCTGCTGCATATAAATGAGGCCAGACACTCGATCATTTCCAGACAAAACTTGAGCAACTTCTTACATCCACCCCCCGAATACATTGATTAATAAGTTATTTAATGAATTAGAAATTAAAAATACATAAAATCTCCAAAAACAGCACCTTGGAAATGTTGGTTGCTTTGAAGTGGGATTGCGAACTGTTAGAACAACATGTACGATATAAGTAATTTACCTACAGATATTTTCTTTACTTCAAGATGATATGTCTTTGATTTATACAGTGTAATACCTGCCATTGTATGCACCATTTCTGTGTCATTATCATAAGGGGTAAATAAGCACTCTATCTCTAGGCTGACTTATACATTGTCAAAGGTGATTGATTGTATTTTTCTTTTTTTCACAGCATCACTAAACTGTAAATCTGAAAATAACCCCTTTTTATGTTTCCATTTGCGTGTATTGTGTGGTGTGTGTGTGTGTGTGTGTGTGTGTGTGTGTATTGTGTGGTTTGTGTGGTTTGCATGGCCTCTAGGGAGTGTATCTGGCCCCCTGGGAGTGAGGGACACAGATGTTCCACGTCCATCACAGCGCCCTGGGAAAACACTCTGTGGCAGTGACGTCAGCTCCGCCCCTTTAACCCCCCACACTCTCACACACACACACACGCATACACACACACACACACACACACACACACACACACACACACACACACACACACACACACACGCATACACACTCTCACACACACACACACGCATACACACACACACACACACACACACGCACACAGGCACACACCTCTCTGCATCCGTAGCGTGTTACTCGGGAATGAGAAGCCAAACCCCCTGTGGTTTCCCCAGCAGACCTCCTGTTCCCTCCCAGCTGTGAAGGAAGTGGCCATTTTCAGCCTCAGAGTCTGTCAACAGCTCCCACATGTACCCCATGTGATTAATCCATCCACCAAATTTAACTACACCCCCTACTCAACTCCACCCCCTTCACCCTACATCTCAAACTCCACTCCCCACAACCCCCCCACACCCTCCACCCACCTGCCTTGTCCCATCATCCAGCCTCGCCCCATTTTAGCCCCACCCTCTACTCAACTCCACCCTCTTCACCCTACATCTCAGACCCCACTCCCCACAACCCCCCCCCCCCCCCCACACACACACACACCCGCCCGCCTTGTCCCACCATTCAATCTCACC
The DNA here is from genome assembly GCF_013368585.1 of Megalops cyprinoides. Classification (NCBI taxonomy): domain Eukaryota; kingdom Metazoa; phylum Chordata; class Actinopteri; order Elopiformes; family Megalopidae; genus Megalops; species Megalops cyprinoides. Next base: position 2,403,206 of record NC_050600.1, on the reverse strand, counting down.
CCTCCTTCTTCCAACATCTCAACCCCCCCGCCCCCCCCCTGCCCTCGTAAGACTCTCTGACAAATACCGCCCGGGTAACAGGTCACGTGACCCCCCCCCCAACTGGACACCGGCCGAGTGCCGCAGCCCCCAGTGTGTGCATTGCAGTTTGTCCCGTTTGCAACACATGGATGGGCATCCCGGGCAGGGGGAGGGAGCCAGGAGAGGTAGCCGGGAGAGGGAGCCGGGCCAGACGCGGACCGGGGCATGTGCGGCTGGCTGGTTGGCTGGGATCTCCGCCTCTCCCTCACTGCACTCCAGTGACCTCCTAATGACTCGCTCTCTGCGGCCGCACTTGGAATCCGCGTTCAAGAGAATGAGTCATCTGGCACACAGCCTCACCCTGTCCAGCAAACGCGGCCTCTCCTCGTTTATTGGTCGGTGGTCGGTGTTTGTTTAAGGATAATAGCCTTTCCCGGTGCACTGTCACACATGACACACGCTGACACTTACAGAAAAACAGTCATCCAAATTTGTGATAATATTTTGCGATTTCGAAATAATTTGCATACGCTAAAGGTACCAGGTCAGACATTGGTGATTAGCTTCATTGTTCGTCGCAAATTTTATTCATTAGTTGGTTCATTCCGGTGTCAACTAGACAATAAGCCAGGGGTCTGACATTCTGTTAAAAACAGACCCCTCGTTTATGGTCCACCAAAAAGGTTATGTATGACCAGCAGCTGCCGTGGGCATGTCTTCCTGGTCCTGCATTAATGACTGCGCATTAGCCTGGCTCATCCCGGCTTTCTGTCACCCCCAGGATGTCATACTGGTGAGCCAGTGAGAAATGTTTCTGAAATATCTTGAAAACCAGAGCGGGAGAGGCTAACATGTCAGCAATATGTCAGGCCAAGCTAAGAAATTACCTGCAAGGACTTTTTTTTGTTAAATGAATAAGGAAATTGAAACCATTTATTGGCCTTTTCAATGTAATTCTTCAAATCACACTCACACACACACACACACACACACACACACACACACGCACGCGCGCACACACATTTTGTATTATTTAAATTATTGCTCCTATTAAGAAAAAAGCCATCAGTCAAAAGCTTTATTCACAATGCAGTAGGAATTAATTAATAATCTTGGTAGTTTTTTGTCTTTCTTAAGAAATTGAACCTCAAGGCATTTCATTAATAGCTTGGCACAATTTAGATGAATTTTGGATCTTTGTATTACCATCACTAGAGACTCTTTATTACAGCTGTAACGAAGTACTGAACACCTTCGAATTCAGTATGCCTTGTGTTATATTGTCCTGTCAGGTCAAAGGTAACTGAAGCACTGAAGCAAAGCTATAATTGCAGCCATGACCACTGATGCCTCCTACCATACAAACTGAAACCCAGAATTCATATTTAAAAATGAAAAACTGCAATACATGCCACAGAGTACAACGGTAAAGTTAAAATTCACTGAACTGAGGGCAGAGAGTTTGGCAATGCTGAGTTTTTGTCCTTGGTGTGGTGCTGATGCCTCTTTGAACTAGAGTTACCTCAAATGTGGAATGGTACAAAGAGATTATGGAGTGTATAAGTTGTAATCTTTACTTCAGTATTGTGTTATGTCGGCCAATCACAGCACACCTGACACCTCTGAACTGCTGTGTCTATCTTGCATCTCTGACACGCCCGTTGAAACATGCGGACTTTGCCTGCCAGCGGACAGCCAGCACAAAGAAACGATGAAACAGATAATGCAGTTTGTATTTTTCTCATGCCTCTCCTTCGAGGCCTGATGGTCATTAGCGGCTTGATGGCCGTAACTGTCACTAATTATCGCGGGTTATATAATTATATGAGATATTTGTTATGCGATCAATTATGTTTTTTATGCGTCTCCCGGCGGGAGTCGAACGTTGAGCATCTAGCGGGAGCATAAAGACGACGGCGATGTGGCTCGCCGCGGAGACGGGGCAGGGGCGGCTGTTTACTGCCAAACTTCAAACCCCCATCAGGCGATGATTGCAGTGTGAGACGCTCTCATTGGACACGCAGGAAGCACAGGTACCCGGCCATTATCACCCAATCTGAGAGCACCGAGTGTTCGCACCCGGGCTCACAGCCTCGGGATTCGTTTGGAGGTGTGCTATTATCGCTCCTCTCGCCGGGGCCTCCGTGTCCGAAACTATCTGTTATCCCGGGGCCCGAGTCCGTCCCCGGAGGATGCTGTTCCTGTTTTAATGAAACCGTTTACGGAGGCGTCTAATATAGGATTTATGTCTAAACTAAAGAACAACAGGGCATGTCTTGTTTTCAGATATTGGCTCACCCCCCCCTGCTAAATGTCACAGTTATTTGTAATCTATCGCATTGTTGTGTGACTACTGAAGGCCAGAAAATAAATAAATAGATAAAAAAAACAAAACTTGTGTCGCTACTGTACTTTTGGACTCCTGTGGTTTCACTGTGTGGTTGCTTCCCGTTGGTCAAGCTCAGACAGGGTTAGACTGGCGAAACGGTCTATTTAAAAGACTGCAGAGAGAGAGCGAGAGAGAGAGAGAAAGAGGCGTTGTTCGGGGTTTTTCCGTGCTGGGGAGCCGGGGATAATCCGGACAGCATGCTGTCTGCAGAAATGGCTGGGCGCATTGTCCGCTGTATCTCGGGGCCACTCTCCTCGTAAATGGATTGATGGACAATCGAGTGACACAAAGCTCTCCCCGCTGCCAGAACCCCTTTCCAAAGAGATTAAATTCAAAAGAAAGTGTTTTAAAAGTGTCTTAATGGCACGGGCATTTATGGCAGACCCCACACAGACCCCCCCCCCCCAGCCACCCCCACCCCACCCCACGTGCCGTGTTTCATTGTTAGACAGGAAGAGAAAGTGACAGAAAGAGAGAAAGAGAGAGAGAGGGAGAGAGAGAGAATAAGGGGAAAAAAGAAAGAATCTAATTCACCCCTCTATTCAGCCTTTCCCTCTAACAGTCGCAGGCTGTGCTTTGAGATTTAGGTCAGTTTAGATCTTTGACCCTGCACACTCATGTGAAATAAGCCAGAGGGCTACTATGACAGATGTATTCTCACTGCCGACTGAAATGAATGTTTTTGATAGGAACACAGCTATCTTCTCCTGGTTAAAAAAAAAAAAAAAAAAAAAAAAAAGAAAAGAAAAAAATAAAGTCTGTGGAACGGTTGGTTCTTTAGGCTTGTCACAGCCAGCCCTACTGTGCATGAGTGAGTCTGGCTCTGGCCCTGGTCACTTGTCATGCGGTGGACATTGATGGGGCTGACACGCGAGAGAGCTGGAGACCTGCCATTTGTATTCCCAAACGCCATTTGTGTAGCGGCTTTCAAAAGTGCTAACGGAGTCGTGCGGCATTCTGCCTACTCCAGCTCCGATCTGCTACTGTTACCATAACATTAGGCAAACATTACCACAACACTGTCTTTTTTTTTACATTTCACAAGGTTCTTATTGTTCTAATTTTCCACTGCCAATGAGAAAGTTTTAATTTTATTTGTAAAGATGTTTTTTTTTTTCAAAAATTTACTGGACTTGCCTGTACCTGTGCTGCTGTCATAAGTGATTTGGATCTAGCACGCAAACAATCTATTGATTTAACCAGAATTGATGAAAAGGGCCAGTCCAGTCAGTTTGGAAAGAGTGCACTGTGAAAGGCATGTGTGTGAGGTTGCGGTACAGTAATACTGAACAGTGGCTTCTCTGTCTCCCGCACAGTGATATCCTGGGGATGATATTTATTGTGTTTGCCAGTAACGAGGAAGGGAGGCTGGGGTGTTGTCAAGCGTGCTTATCCCCTTAGCGCCCCCGGGCTCTCATTACAGAAAGAGTAAATCTCACTAAACTTCAATAAAGCCAGAGCCGCACACAAAATCCTTCATTTAGGTCTCCCACTCTCCCACCAATACAGTGCCGCAATAAAGTTCCCCACACCTCCAGATCACACACGCACACATATAGCACATACACTCACACACACACACACACATGTGTGTGCGCATGCACCCACACTCACATATACACATACAGTACACACACACTCACTCACTCTCACACACATACGCCCACGTGTGCGCGCGCACACACACACACGCGCACACACACCAACTGACACACAAACACGCACACCAACTGACACACACACAGGCCCGGTGGGGGGTTTTAAAGATAATTCTGTTATAGGGGCATGTCTGAGAAATGGATAAGACTTAATTAAATGTGTTCCTAAAGTGAGCGCATATCGCATTACGGTTTAATTCATTAGGGACACTGATAGTTTATTGTTTGTCAGTTCTTGGAGTCAACACTATGGATGGTTACAATCAGAATGACAGAAAGAGTGATCGACCCCACCAGCCCCCACCAGCCCCCAGCCTATACCCCTGCTCCAACTCATGCTGTGCAGGTCACTGTCCATCCAGGCAAAACACCACCACCACCAAAACACACACGCACACACGCACACACACACACACACACATATTCATTTGGCACATATTCTTATCCAGAGTGGTGAAATATGTCTATACATGAGCAATATCCAGACAAAAGAAAATGCACACACAATGTTACATATAAGCATATAATACCACACACACACACACACACACACACACACATACAGTATATATATATATATATGTATATATATATATAGAATAGAATAGAATAGAATAGACTTTATTGTCATTGCACGGTGGGGGTGCAACGAAATTGTATATATGTAATATGTATTTATATATATAATATATTATATATAATGTAATTGTATATTACATATAAGCATAATGCTGAAGAGACTTATAAAGTGCTACCAAAACCAAGAAAAGCAACCAAACAACCGGGCCACAGCGTATAAAAACAGTGCTACGCTAACCAATACAAGTGCCAGACATAACGAGTCCTGTAAACAGAAATGCTACGGCGCCGGGTCAGCGCTAGGACTCAGCCTTTATCTCTGGCAGCTGATCTCGCTCGGCGGACCTCTCGGCGGCCCGGTCCGCAGTCAAGCTCATCCTCACGCCCCGGGACCTCACAGCCCTGACAGCGGTGAAATACGAGACCTGCCAAAGAAAGAGGGATGGCGAGCGGACGAGGCCGGGGGCCCGCAGGAGCCAGCGGAGAGCCGGGCTGGAAAAGGCGCTTCTGACCGTGATGCGTTTAGCCCGGCTGCCAGCATCCCCTCAGGAACGTCATGTGTGTCAGACGCTGCCCTCCGCCTCATCTCAGGACCTTTGATTCTCATTCTCTCACGGCCTCGGAAATGCAGGGCTGTCTGCGGCAATGTGGGTGTGCCGGTGTGCTGTAAGTGAGAGGTGGAAGCCAGTCCGGGTCACCCACAGACAACAGCAAAAAAATGGCAAATAACCGCCGAATAAGTCAGTGCTGGCATCTAAAAAATAACATACCCTGTTAGCCACAGCTACATCTGAAAGCCCAGATGAATGACTATGCGAATAGTGCCGATCTGCTTAAAGCATGGTATCAGTGCTGGCGCTGCTAAACCCCGGGGTGTAAATGCACTCTCACGCTAGCGTGGTGATTGCGTCCATAGCCATATGTCTGACTGCAGCAGTATAGAACCGGAATCAGACTTCATTGAACAGCAGCGTACTTGAGACCGCATCTGTAAGAGCTGCATCAACGCGCGTATCTGTTTCTTGAGAGCGCAAGGCTGCATCCAGCCCTTGCCCGAGCTCGCATCATATATGAAACGTTCAATGGCCTTCTGTTCCAACATTATGACTTAAGTGCCAAAGCGTCAAGTGTTTTCATCAACGCCGACGGTATGGCTGTAAGCTCAGTCCCGGGGGGTGGTCCCTGCTCGGACGCTACTTCAATATCAGGTGAAGGATGCCTGGCCAACATAGCACACAAAAGGGATTAACCTTGACAAGAACACATCTATTCCTCCCGTTAATCTCGCACAAGAGATTTCTTACCACTGCTTACTGCCTTAATAGTGGCTCGCTTTTGTGTCTGTTCGGCGTCTGCCAGCTTCGTAGGAGTCCGAAAGTGTTTGAGAGAAGTTTATTCGTCTAATGGATGCGTCCCAGGTGACTGTGAGCTTAATCACAGCGTTTCCCCTGTGTTTTCAGCAAACTCTTTCTCTCTCTCTCTCTCTCTCTCTCTCTCTCCTCATTCTGCTGTGTCGTTAAACTAATTAGAATTGGCAGGAAGGCTTTCTGAGCGTTTTGTTCAAGCATACGTTTTCATCTTTTTATCAAATCCATTAAATTGTCTTCAAGTGAAGTAAACAAAACATGCATTCTCGTATATATATATATATATATATATATATATATATATATATATATATATATATATACACACACAAAGCACATTTAGATCAGTGGAGCCATACCTCCTCTTGGGAATAATATGAAACTAGAGATGATTATTTAGAGAAAGAAAATTAAAGGCAGCCCTTTGACTCCCATTTCAAAGTCAGATTTTGAAGCAATTTAATTCAAAAGAGTGACGAGAAAATTGAGTGTGTGAAATGTCACTCCATGCGGGTAATATGCGTTCCAGTGCGGTGGAGTGCGTTGCGTGGGACACGCTTCCTTCAGCACCACTTCCTACCCATATGAGTAACCCCGGTAACCGTGGAAGCTTGCGGGAGACGTCGTGTAGCCGTGGCGATGATTGGACCCACCCAGCCGTCATGCAGCAATCAGCGGCGGCCGAACGCGGAGCAGAGGCCGGGTAACACGCCGCAGACACGTTCCTCATTAAAGCTCTGGTGTTGGGAGAGAAATAAATGATGTGGAGGCCGTTCCCTCAGTGCTGTTAAATACAGGGAGACCTGGCGGGGGCAGGAGGCAGGAGGCAGCTAACTGATTGGTCTGTGGCACAGAGCGGATCATTTGTATTTCATTGATTTCCAGATATGAAGCGCGTGGAAATTAATATCATGGAATGAATTTCCCGCTGTGGTGCAGAAGTTGGGAGAGGTGTTATTGCTCGTGTCTTGATTGCATTTTATGAATAAGTGGTAATATAATGAGTGCAAGGACCCACTTACACACCCATGTGTGTATTTGCAGTTATGCTATATGTGAGTCAGTCCTTGCACTCTTGCCACACTCACACACACACACGCCTCTCACACACCCACGCAGGGTGCACACACATTCATGTACCACTCACACTCACAGGCACACATGCGCACACACACACACACACACACACACACACTCAGACACACACACACACACACACACACACGCACACACACACAAGTGCACTCACACACCCTCTCACACAGAGGCACATGCATAAATCCACACACGCCTGTGTAAGTGCTCATGCTCACTCAGACACAGATGAATTCCCGCATGTGGGCAGAGGTCTGGTAGTGTGTGGGGTGGGAGACAGACGTGCAGACAGGGAGCAGATGGACTCCGCTCCAGGTGATGGTGACCGGAGGGGTGGTCCGGGGAGGGGGGGGGTTTCAGCTCCATCGTCCCCACCTTCCCCGTCTTTGGGGTTTTGGGATGGAGGAGATGGGTGGTGGGGGAGAGAGACGGGACAGACATGTGCACTAGGTCGGCTGTGTTCCAGAGACCGGTCTGTGATGGCAGGGGGGTGGGGTGGGGACACCTGCTAGACAGGTGGCACAGATGGGAGGGGGGACACGCCCCGTGGGGGGCCTTGTCTTTCTCAGGTTCGAGGGAAGGGCTCTTTCCCTGAGGGAGAAAGAGAACATCTCTTACCACATATCAGTCTCTTAGGCCAGTTTATTTTACTCTCTCGCTTGCAATGATAAAAAATAACAAAATTTGGAGGTGTAAATATGTTTGCCTCCATAAGTGCTACATTCTACAGTAATTTCAGTATATGGATAAACAAAAATTAGCTGGTGTAATTCATTCTGCTAAAAGTGACCACCACTAGAGCTACTCCTGATGAAATCCATTGATGGTAAAACATTTCTTTATTTTGTGATGATTATTGAGTGATGAGAATTTGCCGTTCAGGTCCTTTACTGTGAGAGACTCTATGAAATTGCCTGATTAGCGCGGATGACAGAGACAACGAAAGTCAACAGAAACGCCTGTTTGATATTCCCAAAAAAAAGATGCTCTCAGAATTATCAAAGTTAAATTTCATACAAGCTGTGCAAAAACAATTATAGTGAGCCCTGCTAACATTAAAGGCTCATCCATACCGATGATTTCACACCTTAATAAGCGGTCTTTACGTCGGCTTTTCCCAATCAAAACCAATGATTTCACGTTTGTCTTACATCTAAATAACATTAGCGGTAATAGGGCTTATCTCTGGCCAGGTTCTCAACCCAATAAGCACAATGTCACAGTGCTTTTGAAGCCTCTCGTCCCAGTTCCACCGCAGTAGAAATTGGTTTGGCATGGCATGCGCCAGCATTGCAAAGGAGAGGATAATGAAGGTGTAATTGCAAAAAATTCAGAGGCGGCCTGCAACACAAAATCAAACGGGATGCTTTTGGTCCCCAGTTTTCTTTTTTCCTCAGATCAAGGAGACGTCGAAAATACATTCCACACAATATTTGAATTATATTTATGTAAGAAAATATTTATTACAAACAAAAAAAAACTTCTTATGGTAGTTAATCTGCTTTTACCTCGAACGACTGACAGGCATAAAAAGAATACACACAAAATAAGGATTACCACACAAAACTGTATTACTTTCATGATATTACTTGAATTATTACTCACTTATTATGCATTGCAAACATTGATGATTAGAACCCAGGAGCATTCTGTTTAACCTGTAGCTACTATAGCACTGTCCATGCTGATGATTATAATACAGGGACATTCAATTTACCTCATACTACACAACTACCACAGCATACAACTAATTCCATATAATACTACACAACTAATTCAACCTATAACAACATCAAGGAAAAATTCCCCAACATCAGGCAGAGTGGCATGTAAACACACTGTTTTTGAAAGCTATTACTTGACTCTTCGTCACCTTCATCATCCTCACAGCTTCATCACTGAGGTGCATGTGATGTGTGACTGAATTGTCTGACCGCTGGACTGCACAGGCAGGGTGTAAGATGCGCCCCCCCCAGACCGATAAACGAACCGCACCGTTTTTTTAAATAAGCGAGGAAAGTACATTCCATCACAGCTGATGGGATTCTCCACGCCGGCCTCCCGGCCCCCTCCCGGCCCCCTCCCGGCCACGAGATCGCCCGGCTCGCTCTGATCTTTATCACTCCATGTCATGGTGTGCAAATCCATGTGGTACTCACAGACCGACCCGCAGAACTGCCCCAAAGTCACCTCAAGAACAGCTCTGAGGTGTGGACGCACGGTCTGACGGCTGGCCTCACCAACTGCCACCAACTTGAGAGTACATCAGCTATGGCTGCCTCTGCAGTTAGTGGGGGGTGGGGATGCCAGTGGAGGTGGAGGTGGAGGTAGTGGTGGGGGGGTGTCTGTTATTCTCTGGGGAAGACATGAGTCCCACAATCATGGCTCTCCACTCTGGTTGCTTCCATCACTGCCTGTCACACAGTATGAAGACCTACATGTAGATCATGCAGTAACATTTATTGGCACAATTATCAGCCAAACTGAAAGCTATTATACAAAACAGCAAAGCTGATCCCACAAGTTTGCGTTTCTCTTATTGCTTTTCCTAGCTTCCCTGGGTATTGTCGTTTCACCTGTTCAAAAGCAGGTGCCATCATTTCTGTTTATTTTTCCCCAAGGTGACGCATCTATAATTGCTCATGTGGGAGAAGACTGAACCCTTTACCCTTTGACCTTTGCCTTGTACAGGACTTGTGAGTCCCCCAGTGGTGTAATATGTCATCCCTTGCCATCTGTTTGATTTCTCCACCTCCCTGTCTAAATTGAGCTGAACATCAGCAAAATTGTTAGGCGGCACATTTGAGATTTTTCTTTTTAATTTATCTGTTTCTTTGTATTCTGAGCTCTATCTGAGCACTTGCATGGAAAAATAAAAGAAAAGGGTAATAATTGCGATGCACCAAATGTCCTGAAGCTAAATGTTTACTTCTGTATTATATTCAGATAATGATATATATTATGTCTGTGTGTGTGTATGTGTGTGTGTGTGTGTCTGTGTGTACAACTGAATTTGTTTTTTATTGCTAATGCCTTGGATTGTTACCATGGTAGCCATTGGAATTGTGTTACTCTGTGAATATAAAGTTCACTCGTGCTCTGGGTGAGAGAAAATGGGGATCCCTGAACGCTGCTTTAATGCCTCCATGATGAGTTTCGGGTTTATTAACAGTTTATTAATTCACCTGGGACTGGTGGCTGTTTGGACGCTGTTTGTGTCATGTGTTGAAGTGGCTGGCTGAATTTCCACCACGTGTACTTCCTCAAAATAGATTCTACAGCACTGTTATGTATGATGTTATGTTCAGAATTTCTGACCGTTCTTTTTCTGTATAAATGCTTATTCAGAACACATTCATATGGCATGCAAGACGCTTACAGGGACATAGCATTACCACTTTATGAAGGCTGTTTTTGTGATATGGCACATTTTATAAAACCATGTTCTTGGCAACATGACAACCCTTCAAAGAACAGCATTTGTGTACAACTGCTTTATAAAGTGTCAATGCCAAGCTCATGTAGGTGTTATGTATGATTTATACATGCCTTATAACATGAATGGACCACAATAATGGCATGGCGTGACGGACAGCTCTGTTACAATCTCTCAGCCACTCACACGTACATCCACAGCCAGTCATACTGTTCATTCCCTTATACATAACCCCCCCCCCCCCCCCCCCAGCTAGCTAGCTACTTCATGGATGCACATATGGAAAGTTAGCGCTAACCATCCACAACAGTCATCCACATAAACTTTTTTAAAAATAAAATTTAAGAAATTCTGTGCTTTTTTGTGATATATCAATGCTGCAAATGTACAGTAAATAATGGGTATGTACTATTTACAGTAATAGTGGTGCATGTAGTCTTGCAGGGCCATAAATTAAACCACCATTGCTTGTATATGCTACTGTGCCTGTGCACCTCTTCGGACACAGGGACTCGAGGCAACGTCTCACTGACCGCACTACCCAGCATGCTGTAACTCGGTCCGTGTGTTGCCGTTTTGCTGTGATTTTCTGCTGACTGGACACAGTTTCAGAGAGAAGAGCCGTTAGCGGGAGCAGCGGCGAACACGTCTCACCCTCCCCTCTCACGCGACGCTCGGACTGCCCGTTCCCCCATACATCACTCCCACTCCCACCGAAGACAAGAGCCCGGCGCCAGTGGAAATGAGAGCTGACAGAAGGTGTTTGATATGCTAAAGGCCTTTGCTAAATGGTATTAGCTCAGCCAGGTGCTCTACTGCATGCTAAATAGGTGCTGGTGGATCCTTTAACCCTGACCGTGGTTGAGAGAGTGTCTGTCTTTCTGCAGCTGGTGGCATTTGTGGAATCAATGTTGCCAAGAAGAACATGGCATAGCAGAAAGAAAAGAGTACAGTGCAGCAGGCAGAATTTCATATATTCATCCATATATATACGAATGAATAAGTGTGTGTGTGTGTGTCTGTGTGCGTGTGTGTGTATGTGTGTGTGTGTGTGTGTGTGTGTGCGCGTGTGTGTGTGTGCGTGTATGCGTGTGTGTGTGTGTGTGTGTGTGTGTGTGTGTGCGTGTGTGCGTGTGTGTGTGTGTGTGTGTGTGTGTGTGTGCGTGTGTATGTGTGTGTGTATGTGTGTGTGTGTGTGTGTGTGCGTGTGTGTGTGTGTGTGTGCGTGTGTGTATGTGTGTGCTCCACACGCACACACACACACACACACACGCGCGCACGCTAAAGAGATTACTGCAACACACACGCACCTGCATGCAAATGTCCACTTACCTAGTAGGCCATGGCGGTGGCAGTCGGTGGAGGATGTTTTCTTGTTGCTTACAAGAAAAAGTGAGTGCCCCTTTGAATCCTTATTTATACTGTAAGTGTGTGCACGGAGAGCTAATGAAATCAAGGGCCTCCGTACAGCGGCAGCAGCAGAAATCTGCTCAGGCCGGCGGAGTCTGCACTGTACCGCGAGTCAAATTACATTTCGGATCACCCTGGGCGGCAGTTGTCTTCTCCCTGCTTACAAGAAATATTGGGTGCCCTTTCAAATCTCGATGCGCAGTGCGTATTCCAGCTGAGCCCGGTGCCCTTGTCAATATGAAATTACCACATTACAAACTCTCCTTTTAGTCTGTTAGTCGGGGGCGATTGACTGAGCGCGGGTATCAATAACACAACCTCAGGAAAGTCAGTGCTCTCGAACAGGAAGCAGTTCTTCCCGGCGGGTGTGTGGTGGTAATCCGAGACCCCCGGACTCCCTTTACGTGTCCGCTGGGCCCCGCGGGCGGGCCCAACGCCTGCTGTTGTTTTTAAAACACACGACGCAGGTGTATTTGTTATCTTGGTGATGAAATATTAATTGGCTCAGTGGGAAGGAGGAAGCAAAACGCGTGAAACCGGAAGGATAAAGGTTGTAATCTGGGATGGATCACTCCTGCTGTATCCTCAATAAAGGGGTTTAACCTGGATTTGCCTTCAGTATAAATATCCGCCTAATAAACTGATAATTGGAAAAACATGAAGGTGTCAGTCAGCCTGGATAAGGATACATGCTGAGCAAATGAATGATAGCTCTCTGATTATAATATCATGTGTTTAATCTAATTAGATCCCTACACCTGCAGCAGTTGTTAGAAACCTGCTGGAAGTTTTTTTTTTTTTTTTTTTTTTTTTTTACCAAAGTCTAAAATACACTGAAAGTCACTAAGATCTGAGTATTTAAGGTAATGTAACTGAATTGGTTGTTTGCCTTTTTTGGGGCATTCTAAATATTGATTTAACAATGATGACAGGAAAAAACTCCACTTTGCAAAAAAAATATACATATTTTCAGCCCCACCCCACTTCAAAACTTACGCATCAACAAAAAGGCCACACAGGTCCCTGTAGTCTAATCTACTAGATGGGTCACGTGATCTACACTCCACAGCACAGTGATTCACCAGTAGACAGACTTGGTGTCTCACCCACCAGCAGACAGACAGTTCTCAGGATCCCTTATCTTTGCACAGTTAACTGTATGACATGAGCACTACCACCAGCTGATTTGTTTTTGAGGAGCTAATAAACTATTCTTTTATGTCAAGTAAGAAAGATGGGGATGTTCGCAAATGCTGGCATGCAGATGTCAAGATTAGGAGTGACAGTGACATGATGGTCCGATCCTAGAAAAACCCTGTGCTGTGTTTGGGATAGCATGCACATGGGTTCCTTCACTCCGTGGGTTCCATCACGCTGTGAGTTCCGTCACTCTGTGGGTTTGAGTACGTGCAGTTTGGTGAAAGAGAACCAGGAAAGAGGGAGGAAAAATAGAATCTTTCACAAGATTCACAGGGACAGCCGCACTGTCATCGTTATCTTTCACACCTTCCAACACAAAACGGAGAAGAAGGGCCAATGGGCCTTCTGTGTGTGTGTGTGTGTGTGTGTGTGTGTGTGTGTGTGTGTGTGTGTGTGTGTGTGTGTGCGTGTGCGTGTGCGTGTGCGTGTGCGTGTGTGTGGCATGTGCATGCATGTGCAAGTAGACGAGTGTGTATGTGCATGTGTGTGTGAGAGATGTATGTGTGAGTGAGTGAGTGTGTGTGTATCCTCTGTGTCCCTCTACATACTGTGCCTTCCATATGTGTCAGAGCTGAAGTGAGTAGCTCGTGTGAGCCCTGCGTAAAGCCTGTGGGGTAGCACGTAGCAGGTAGCTGAGCGGTTGCAGCGGTTACGTCACTCCCTGAGACCTGGTTAAGTTGCGCTGTTGCTGACAGGCTAAGGGCAATTTGCCTTTAGCTCAGGGGGCAACCATGCTGGCCGTAAGGGGTTGGCAGTGAGCAGTGAGGACCCAGGTTCGAAACTCGCTCACTAACCGGCGCAACATCTAGTTAAATACACAACACAGTGTATACCTGTTACACCGCTGATTACCAAGGACAAAACAATTACATTATAGGATATATATGAACCTGAAGGGCGTGTACATACATATTTAAAGAAAGCAGACGTGGGCACTAGCCCCTCTGACATGCAGGGGAGATCTGGAGCAGTGACTTCCTTCAAGGGCAGGGAGAGAGAGAGAGCTCGGGGAGCAGGCGGCAGATTGGGCCCGCTAATTTATGGGGCCCGAGACATAAGTGCTGAGCACACACGCTGAGGAGATGCAGCCTGGCTGGTGGCTGCGCGCTGGGGGCCTCCGGCTGGCGGCAGCGTCCCCGCGGAAACCTCCGAGGAGCTGAGCCCGCAGAACGGCAGCGGCGGCGTCGCAGGAGGTGAGGCGGGTGTCGAGGGGACGCAGCCCACGCCAGCTGCCGGCACTCCGATTGCCAGTGCACTTTCTTTCTTTTTTTTTTTTTTCTTTTTGGCATCTGTCACCTCGACTTTTAAGCTGGTCCAGACTGCGCCCGCTTGACTCCAAGGACGACGACGACGATGACTTTTTTTTTTTTTTTTTTTGCTGTTGTTTGTTTCGTCGAGATGTTAGGCCAGATGGCCCTCTTTATAAATGTTAATGCTGTCACCGACTTTTGCATTCTGCGACGGATAGCGTTTCAGACTTCGAGAACCACGGCCTGCGGATAGACACGCTGCTTCCTGCTTTGCCAACCTTGCAGCCTGCCGTTTGTCCTCATTGGCCAATTTTTGTACTTTCCCTCCCAGCATGCCACATTCCAGGTTTGCCCGTGTTTCTGAAATTGCATTACAGCAACTAAAAACCATATCAGTCAGCTTGAATACGTTTGACGAGCTGTTTTGGTGAAATGAGAGCATCTTTGGTTTTGTTTTGGTACGAAACGAAAGATCTATAATAACACTTCTATGGTATGAGTGTGGTGGCCTATGTAGGGACTGAAAACTGTTGTGTAAGTAATATCTCCTCTTCTCATTTGTTGTTGATTTTGCAGTTAAAATGAGCTCAGCAGGAAACAGCTGAAAGAAAGAAGACACAAAAATATGAACAAACATAAAGGTATCATCCATCTTTCCCCCTCGTTCCTTCTCTCATTCTTTCCTGCGTGGAGCAGGTCTTTCCTGCAGCTCTACCGCATCGGCAGCTGAACCCGGACCGTGTAAATCGAGCGGAGAAACGGCCGGGGGTCCGGTCTGGATCCCGCATCTCCCAGTGCCTGCCCACAGCCTCGGGGCATCCATGATCCTGCCAGTGTAATTAAGCTCGGGATTATGATATCAGAATGATGAGAACCAGAAACAGTAATAGAATAGAACAGTAATAGAACAGTAATAGAAAGAGTGACATTGATGAGGAGAAGGTGCACACCCCGGATAAAACAGACAGGGCAGTTACTGTATGCTCTAAGGGTGCTGTCTCCTCAAAGGCATGTGATCACGGTGAGGGCTGTAATTGATAGCTCCTTTGTGCTGGCATTGGGCTGCGGACCACCATGCCACTGGAAGGTA
>NC_050600.1:2312711-2382711 GCF_013368585.1 Megalops cyprinoides | reverse complement strand
CTTCCTCTCTTTTTTTTTCTCTCTGTCTATTCAGGGTATGAAAGGAGCCTAACCCTGAATTGAAGTGTTGGACAGTTGCTGTTAGATGAGTCTGATAATTATGTTAATAGGGGAAAGAAGTCTTTTACGTTTTTTTTTTTTTGTTATTAATGTGGGCATTTGTGCTGTCCTCACCATTTGGTGATCTTTTTCCTCGCCGTCTCCGCCATGACAAGACCACTCTACCGAAAGCGCCCAGGGCCAATAGTGTGGCAGACTGCGCCTGCATCCCATCAGCCAAAGGGGTGGGACGTCACCATGGCAACCTCCGTCCCGCTGAAGATCAGCCTCAGCCTGACATCAAAGAGTTCCTTCAGTGGCACCCCTCCCCTGCCCCCCCCAAAAAAAAAAAAAAAAAAAGTAATCACCCACCATTCCCCAAGCAACTTCCTCTTGCTGTTCTGCACCGGCATGGTTGTGCCCCAGACTGCAGTAGTATTTAGGCATACCACGACCCTCCCTTCTTCCAAGTGTAGACCTCAGCCGTGCAGTTTGGCATGTTATTTGCAATGCCCACATGCACTCTCTGCAAACAATACAGCCTCCATCATTCCTTCAGATAGTGGAGCTACAGGAAGCTGTAGACATCTGCACAGACCCTGGTCTTAAATATAAATATTAATGCTTCTGGGAGTTTTTTGACCCCGCATGCTGAAAGATCACACAGAAAGGTTAAGTGTTTTTACTTATGGAAATTTCAAAAGTCAGACCTTCAGCTTTGTATTTTATTATTCATTTTAAGTATTCATGCAGTTCTGCTTCTGACGTACAGCCCCTGACAAACACTGATCTTCAGTAAGAAAAAAAAAACACAAAACACACAGCCTATTAATATACAGCATCTACTGTGTCTAACGTAGCCGTGGATGGAGGGAGGCATTGAATGAGTATCAGAGATATTTCTCTTTTTAGTTTTCTATTTACGATTTCATTCACGTCACTGTCAGACAATGGCTTTTAAATTAACCAAATTTGAAAAATACATCTTAGTCACATGAAAACCCTGTCTCTGTGAAATGTTGACGTGTAGGTGACAATTTTCACGTTTCTCTGCATGATTTCAAAGAAGCTGGGACAAGCTCACACTAATTATGACTCGTAAAAAATGCTGTGACTGCCACTTCTTGTAGAAGGGAAAAAGAGGCTGATGTGTCGAACTGACATGTCCAATTCTGAAATCGTTATGTTCCTGTATGCCAAAGCGGAGCAGAGAGACCTGAACATCGCTGTGGCCAGCTCCTGTACAGTAAGATGGCAACTCAGGGCTCAGTCCGTTCAGTAGATGGATGGTGCACTGCGGACTCAGGAGGAGGTTCACTCAGCTTGTGCTGTGCAGGTGAACTGGTTCTGGGAAATTATGGGCTGTTATTCTGTTTGAATGCAGACCACCGCCAGTGTGTGTCTGTGACTCCTTCACTGTGCAAAACAATGCAGGTAATTTTCTGGCTCCAGACATTGCAATTCTACTTCGCCCCAAAATAATGTCCTCACATTTAAACTTGACAACACACAGCTGCATGAACCCTGCATTCATCCACTTCCCTGGCACAGAACAAGTGTGTGATGAACTGTTGTGCCTTTTCACCTTCAATGAACCCAGTACGGCAGCTCTGGAATATATGGGTCTCCACTTCTGTTGGTCTATCTGTCTGTCTGTCTATCTATGCATGCACTTGATGTCATCACATGAACTGTGATTCTAATCTGGAACAGAAATCATAACATTCAGATTACAGCACTGTAGTTTTTGTGCCGATATGATCCCTGCAGTGACACTTCACTGACGGATCAGTGCTGCCCAAACTAACATGCCTCACAGGCCCCTGGGGGTGGCGTGGTGGGGGGGGGGTTGTTTTGGGGGTGGGATGTTCTGACCCCTGGGTCATTCTGCGGAGCGGACACAGTGTGCTGTAAGGGTCGTCCCCCACAGGTCAGGGACCTTGCAAGGGGCCGAGGAAAGACGGTTTCGGTGAAGCTCCTCCTTGCAACATTTTGCTGCTGCTCAGAAGCTGCCAGCTGCCACACGAAACAGAAAGGACTGCAGATGCTGGCCGCAGAATATGCCTGTTTGGGCACCACAGAGAGGGGATTTTCGTTATTTCTTTCTTTTTTTTCTTGAAAAATAAAATAATCAAATGATCCGTAGCATATTATTCTGTCATTTGAAAACAACATTATGAACAAACATTTTTCATGCCGGTAATACAGGTTCTTCCCCGAGGCTCAATGTAGCATTTCAACACTGTGTTTGGCAATCTGACGAGGAAAACATTTATTCTATTAATTGATGTTAGTGCTTCGAAAGGAGAATACCAATGATTCCCCACACACAAAGAACCCCGGCTCTGCTCAAGCATGGCATGTCCCAAATACTGTTTTTTTCTTTAATTTCTTTTGGTCACAAGACTATTTTTAGGACTGTAAGTAGGTTTGGGGCTGATGTTTGTAGCATGGTTTTTTATGCAGTGATTTACCTCAGTCTTATATCGAATGCATGCTTTTTTTTCGGTTGTTTTGCGGTGAGGGAGCGGGCTCTCGGAAGGAGCTCGGCGCTTCTGTTTATTCATTCTAACTGGCAGGCGGATTGAGCGGTGCGAAAAACAAGGGAAAATCCCCCACTGACACACTTGGGGGAGAGCACAATCAGCGATGTTCTGAGAATCATCACTTCCCTCAAAAGCAAATAAATAGCTCCTCGTGCGTGACGCAGTGGCACCGGGAAGGGGGTTTTTTTCCGCGAGATCGGGACCGTGTGACCGCACGCCCAGGACCGCACCGCCACCAGCCCTCGGCACCAGCACATGCATACATTCATGTCGGGCCGCTTTGAATGTAAATGGAGAACTAAGGGCCTCTCCTGTAAAACGCGGTTTCCCCCGCACCTTCAGATCTCGGGTGCGAATCCAGCCCGCGTTTTAAACGAAGTGACAGGCGCTTTGATGGGGCTGGCTTTGAGGGCCCTTGCGTGGGTGACGGGTCAAGTGCGCTCGCCCATGGCTGTGAATACAGATGGAGGGAAGGCTGTCTGTTCCGTAATTGCTGCCCGCCCCGCCCAGCAACAACCCCGACGCTGTCAGAGGTTTTCCACGCCACCTGAGCAACACTTTCTCCCAAGAAAGTCCTCTGGCCTTGACAGTTCTCTGCGGTCTGAGAGATGTCCCCCCAAATCCGGCCAAATTCTGGTCACCAGAGCATGACAGTTGGGTTGTCCTGGATTGGCTGTCTGTATTGTCTTGAGTATTTTCAGATCTCCGATTATCCATGAGAATCAAGACGCATGAAAAAAAAATCTGCTGTTTTTATTATTAATTTGCTCAATACATGCCCTTATCCAGTGTGGGTTTTGTAACTCACACAGTTAGCACCACCTTTTTTACCCAGCGGGCACAAACCAGGTGTGCTGACACCTTTCAGATGGAAGGCCTGGCTTAGGCGTGAGAGAGGCTGGGAATGGAAGCTGAAGGAGGGTGGTGACTATCCTCAGCTCCTCATCTGAGGCTGGAGGTTATGGAATATACAGCATGAGAGAAAGAAGAAGCAGCACAGCACTGAATGACTGCAGTCGGCCCTTGTGTATGGGTGATACAAATCTGCTCCAGTGCCATACAAAGGTCAGGGGTCATAGGTCAGGGGTGATAGAGGGAAAGAACACAGAAGCGACGGTGTTTCTTTTTTTGATATTACTCTGTGCAGCAATGATTTAAATATGACCTCTGGCTGCTTTTTTTTTTTTCTTCAAGTCTAGAAATATGTATGAGGACACATTATTTGGAATAGTATATATCTCAGTACATTTTGTGATGAAATGGCTTTTCTGCACTGATCCTGGCACAGACCTCTGCAGATTTCTGCTTTTTTTGTCTTACATTCAAATTCTAGCCCACAAACATCCCTCAATTCATGCAAAACACAATCACCATGTGACACCACTACAAATGAATGAGCAAAAAAAAAAACCTGCCTATGGTGGTGGCGGAAAAAAACGAAGGCAACATTTTTTTCCTGTTGCTTTTTTTATTTTACTGATTTTCTTTCTATTTTAATGGCATTGCAATGTCCTTTGTCTGGTAAATTCCTACACGTCGGAATATTAGCTGGTTGTCGGAGCGTTGGGTCCACATCCTTGTAGCTGTGCAAATTGGGCCTCCGTCAGCATTCCTCTCTTTCATCTCCAGTGTTTAGGAGAAAGAGATCATGTACATCCTGCCTGCATGGGAAGCCATTGAAGTTTCCTCCTACACACTCTGTATCAATGCTGTGACTGCTGCACCTCCTCAGAAAGCCTTTGAAAAGGGAAAGTGTTTACTATACCCATTCAAATGATTGAATATTAATGAACCCAGGAGGATTCGGTACAGGTGAGAGGCAGTCAGAGTGTATTTTCAGCCAATTAATTATACAGCGCACTTCAACTTGTACAGACAGATGAAATAAAAAGCCTGCCTTTTAAAAGACTACCAAATCCAAGCGCTTATAAAACAGGATATCAGAAAATAAATATTCATTCTCTTCCACACATTTCTCAAGGTTATAATCATGTTTTCTTTCTCTGTCTCAATTTTTTGCAATATTTAGAAATCATGGCTTACTACAGTGTCATAGGTGTTGATTATGGGTCTGAGGTCAGGGAACTACATTCCACAGATGAAATAAATGATTTTAGGACATCAAACATGATTTTTCAATGGCATAAAAGGAGTGCTGCCTATGATCAGAGGAGCCTGAGGAAACACTTTCACTGTGAACTTTTTTTTTCCTAATGTGGTTAAAAATAAAACAACAAAACACTATTTCTCTAGAGAGAATTAAAAAAATGTATATAAACCTTTTGTTATTAAAAGAATCATGTAATTAAATAAAAAAAAATCTCCTCTAATCTTAGTTTTTTTTTTTTTTTTTGTCCTTTTCCATTTTTTCATTAACTAGATTTCATGTTTGAAGTTTATGACTTATCCTTACAAACAAATAATTGCAGTGTAACCTGCGGGGAATAGAACACATTTTAATCAGTTCTAACCCCGAGCTTTGACATGTAAATTTAATTTATCCAGATTTAATATTATTATTTTTCCTGCTCTGATGTAAATATATGCATATTTCATATTTTTTTGTGAGTAATTGCCTTTTTTTCATAATGACAAAGTAAAAGAGTTTGAAAGAGGAGGTGAGCACACACAGTAAGAGCGTGCTCTACGGCTCTGGATTGTGTGAATCCATCACGCACATCTTTGTGGATTTCTCTGCATCAACACTCAATAAAAGCTTTCTCTAGCATTTACCCCACCGGCTAGGGACACAGGTGGGTCCGTATAGAGCACACCAGGAGCCTCTATTCGTTGTAGCTATTTTGATGTTTTGATGATGTGTCACCATGAGAAACATCAGTAAAGCGATTGGTGGTTTTGGTTAGCATTAATGCTTCGGCCTCATTCATGTAGCCTGTGTTTTAAACTCATAAACCTGCGCTCTGTTTTAGGAGTTTATGTAATAGGACATGCAGGACTGTATGTGCAATATCCATGCACAACAACCTATTCGTTTTTACCTGCGGAACACAGACACATGAAACGCAATGAAGCTACAAAGGTGAGATGACATCACAGAACACACCTGTAAGGGGGGGGGGGGGGGGTGATTTCATCATCAAGCACACCTGTCACCATGTCCCAAACTCACAGGTCATGTTCATATGTGGATGTTGCAACACTTTTTAAAAATTGTCAGATGATGTGCAATATTGGCTCTGCAAACTTGACATGCTCTTTTTCGGGAGCAGAGAAGGTTTGGTCATATTTAAGTTTAGCTACATGTATATTGGCACTCTGTGATATAAACACAAACTTTGAACAAGGGGTTTTCTATTCTGGCAATATAACCGGAAAGATTCTGCTGTTTGGGTTTAGACTGGGTATCACTCTGTCCTCCACATCGGAAACACTTGCACTCTCCACAGCGGCATGGTGGTGCTTGACTCGATGGTGTGTTGTTTTTGCTGACCAGAACACTGTGCTTGGTGGGCACTTTAAAATGTTAACTTCAAAGGGAACTTCAAATGGTTTCTTGCGTTTGAAATCATTGGCATATACAGCAACAAAAACTGCATTTCCCTTTGAAGAGAAAGTGGGAGAAAAATGCTGCGATGCAAAAGGTTGTGCCCCCCCTTCCCAATATCCACACATGATCACACTGCTGTCGATGGTGAAAAGACACAAAGGTGAGATTTTGTTGTGTCCCAAAACCACCTGAATTACGACTCTGTGTCAGGGCTCCGCCCCCTTAAGCCGCAGTGTTTTTGTTTTCCTTGTCCATGTGCCTTTGTTTTCCTTGTGTTCTAGCCCTGCCCCGCTCTCCGCCCTGTCTCCGCCCACCTTATTGCCTGCACCTGCCTGCCTGCTCACCTGCTTCCCATCTCCTCGTTACCCCAGCCCTATATCTTCCCTGCGTGTCTCTGTCTTGTTGCTAGTTCGTTTCAGTGTGTTTCACCTGTCTCGTCCCCGCGCTTCATTTACTTGAGAGTTGCTTGTTACATTTCCGATCCTGCCTGTCTCCTGACCTCGATTCCTGCCTGCCGTTTTGGATCTGATCGCTGCCTCTCACCTGCCTGATTCCTGACCCTGTTCTCCCTGACTCCCGATTTTGGATTTGCCCCTGGATTGCTTCTCTGTGCTTCGAACCCTGCCTGTCCCTGGATTTACGAACTGCCTGTCCCCTTCTATTCTCGCCTGCAACCGGAACATCCTGCGGTCCGCGTTTGTGTCCCAACCACCGGCGCTAACAGAACGAACTAGCCAGCATGGACACAGCGGACCTCCCACAGCTGAGGGCAGCCCTGGAGCTTCAAGGCGCTCTGTTGGGGGGGCACCAGAGCCAGTTGGACTCCATTAGCCGGTCCCTCAACGGCTTCGCCGCCAGCCTCGTCGGGGTCACTGCTCAGTTGCAGCAGTTGCAGCTGAGTCAGGAAGATCACCCTTTTCCGCCCGCTGCTGCCTCTTCACCGGTTCCGCCCACGTCTCCCTGTCGGGAGCCCTGGCTGCCACCCCCCGAGTCATATGCGGGGGATCCTGGTACCTGCCGCTCATTTCTCTCTCAGTGTTCCCTGGGGTTCGAACTGCAACCCTCCACGTTCCCCACAGACCGGGCGAGGATCGCCTACATCATCACCCTGCTGACAGGCCGCGCTAGGGAGTGGGGTACTGCAGTCTGGGACGCCGGCGCTCCCTTCTGTCAGTCCTACGCAGCCTTTGCTGAGGAGATGAGGAGGGTGTTCGACCGCTCCCGGCAGGGCCGCGAGGCAGCGAGGGAGATGCTGCTGATCCGCCAGGGGGGCCGGTCAGTGTCCGATTACGCCATTGACTTTCGCACCCTGGCCGCCACCAGCGGGTGGAACGCGGAGGCACATTTCGACACCTTCCTCCACGGTCTTGCGGAGCCCATCAAAGACGAGCTGGCCACTCGGGAGCTGCCTCCCAGCTTCGATACTTTGGTGGACCTGGCCATCCGCGTAGATCGGCGCCTGTCGCAGCGACGCCGGGAGAGAGCGACTAGCAGCCTGCCCAGCCCTGTCCATCATCAGCCCCTCGTGACGGCGGCCAAGGGCCCTGCACCGCCATTTCCGGATGCTCCAGAGCCGATGCAGGTCAACCGCGCCCGCCTGTCCCCCGCGGAGCGTCAGCGGAGGATCAGCACCCAGTCCTGCCTGTACTGCGGGCAGCCTGGCCATTTCGTGGCGACCTGCCCGGCTAAGGGCCAACGCTCACCCGCAGCGAGGGGATTCCAAGTGAGCGTCACCCCTTTACGCCATTTCCCTCAGACCCGTCCCTTGCTTTCAGCCACCCTGCTTGTCGGAGGTCAGAGCCACGCTGTCTCCGTCTTGATCGACTCGGGGGCCGATGGCAGTTTTATTGACGCCGACCTGGCAGCCCGGCTACACCTGCCCCGCATCCCACTGCACTCGCCGTTGGAGGCCCACGCGATCACCGGGGCCCCTCTGGTCCGCGTAACTCACGCCACTCCCCCGGTGAACTTCCTCGTCTCGGGCAATCACCGCGAGGAGATCGTGCTTAACGTCATCAGTTCCCCGCAGGCTGCCGTGGTCCTGGGTCACCCCTGGCTAGCCCGACACAACCCCCACATCGATTGGGAGGGCAACCGGATCCTGGGCTGGAGCCCTTTTTGCCACTCCCACTGCCTTCGGAACGCCGTGGCCCCTGTATCGCCGGTTGCGTCAGCGCCCGAGGATTTCCCGGACCTGTCGGCACTGCCGCCGGAGTACATGGACCTGAAGCTGGTCTTTAGTAAGTCCCGCGCCACCTCGTTGCCTCCTCATCGCCCGTATGATTGCGCTATCGACCTGCTGCCCGGCTCGTCCCCCCCCAGGGGGCGCCTGTTTTCCTTGTCTCCACCAGAGACGGAGGCCATGAATAAATACATCCAAGAGTCCCTTGCGGCTGGCCTCATTCGCCCTTCTTCCTCGCCTGCAGGAGCCGGATTCTTCTTCGTGGGGAAGAAGGACGGCTCCCTCCGTCCCTGCATTGATTATCGGGGCCTCAACGCCATCACGGTAAAGAACCGCTACCCCCTGCCGCTTCTGTCATCCGCCTTTGAGTCGCTACAGGGCGCCACCATCTTCACAAGACTCGACCTCCGCAACGCCTACCACCTGGTCAGGATTCGAGAGGGGGACGAGTGGAAGACGGCATTCAACACCCCGTCTGGCCACTATGAATACCTGGTCATGCCGTTTGGTTTGACGAATTCACCAGCCGTGTTCCAGTCCCTAGTCAACGACGTCCTCCGAGACATGCTGAACCGGTTTGTGTTCGTCTACTTGGATGACATCCTAATTTACTCCCGCTCCCTGCCTGAGCACGTACAACATGTCCGCCGCGTCCTCCAGCGTCTGCTCGAAAACCACCTCTACGTAAAAGCGGAGAAGTGCGCTTTTCATCAGAGCACCACTTCCTTCCTGGGCTTTGTTATCACGGCAGGAAGTATCCGTATGGACCGGCAGAAGGTTCGCGCTGTCGAGGAGTGGCCTCGCCCCACCTCCCGCAGAGAACTGCAGCGATTCCTTGGGTTCGCTAATTTCTACCGCCGCTTCATCCGGAATTACGGTACGGTAGCGGCTCCCCTCACCGCCCTTACATCCATTAACCGAGCGTTCACCTGGTCTCCGATTGCCGAGGAGGCGTTCCGCGACTTGAAAGCTCGGTTCACCTCAGCGCCTGTCCTGACCCAACCCGACCCTGCTCGCCAGTACGTGGTGGAGGTAGACGCTTCGGATGTGGGAGTGGGGGCTGTCCTGTCCCAGCGTTTGCCTGCCGATAACAAGCTCCACCCCTGCGCCTATTTCTCCCACCGCCTCACTCCCACCGAACGCAACTACGACATCGGCGATCGGGAGCTACTGGCCATCAAACTGGCGCTCGAGGAGTGGAGGCACTGGCTGGAGGGGGCGAGTGTTCCGTTCCTGGTATGGACCGACCACAAGAACCTCGAGTACGTCAGATCGGCCAAGCGTTTGAATCCCCGACAAGCCCGCTGGTCCCTGTTCTTTTCCCGCTTTGATTTTACCCTGTCCTACCGTCCGGGCTCTAAGAACGGTAAGCCTGATGCCCTCTCACGCCAGCACGCCCCGGCCGAAGACTCACAGGAGCCCAGCACCGTCCTGCCAGCAAGATGCGTTGTCGCCGCGGCGCTTTGGGACGTCGAGACCGCCGTCCGCACCGCCATCCAGAACGAACCGGGTCCTAGCTCTTGTCCCCCTAACCGCCTCTTTGTTCCCCAGTCTGTCCGTTCGCAGGTCCTGCAGTGGGGGCATTCATCCAGGCTCGCTGGCCACCCTGGAGCCCGGCGCACGGCGGCGTTCATTGGCCAGCGGTTTTGGTGGCCCAGCATGACGGAGGATATCCGGAGCTTCACCGCCGCCTGCTCGGTCTGCGCCCAGAGCAAGACCTCCACCCGACCTCCCGCCGGTCTGCTGCAACCCCTGCCTGTTCCCAGACGGCCCTGGTCTCACATCGCCCTGGACTTCGTTACCGGCCTGCCCCCATCCGACGGTAACACCGCCATCCTCACCATTGTGGACCGGTTTTCCAAAGCCGTGCACTTCATCCCCTTACCCAAACTGCCCTCCGCCAGGGAGACCGCTCAGCTACTCATCAGCCAGGTGTTCCGGCTGCACGGTCTACCCTTCGATGTGGTGTCCGACCGAGGGCCCCAATTCACATCTAACTTTTGGAGGGCGTTTTGCAGGTTACTGGGGGCCACCGTCAGTCTGTCCTCTGGTTTTCACCCCCAGTCCAACGGCCAGACCGAGCGGGCCAACCAGCAGCTGGAGACGGTACTACGATGCCTGACATCCCGGGAGCCGTCGGCGTGGAGCCAGCACCTCCCCTGGGTCGAATACGCGGTTAACTCCCTTCCCTCTGCTTCCACGGGGCTATCGCCCTTCCAGTGCTGTGTGGGCTACCAACCTCCCCTATTCCCGGCCCAGGAGGAGGAGGTGGGGGTCCCCTCGGCAACGGCGTTTGTGCGGCGCTGCCACCGCACCTGGAGACGCGCGCGCACCGCACTGCTCCGCTCCTCGGCTCGGGCGAAGCGGTTTGCTGACCGCCACCGCTCCAAGGCACCCCGCTATCGCCAGGGTCAGCGAGTGTGGCTCTCCACCCGGGACCTTCCCCTCAAGGTGGACTCCCGCAAGCTGGCTCCCCGCTTCATCGGCCCCTTTCCCATCGCGAAAGTGATCAGCCCCACGGCGGTCCGGCTGAAGCTCCCGCTCTCTCTTCGCCGTGTCCACCCCACCTTTCACGTCTCCAAGATCAAGCCCGTCGTCCGCAGCCGTCTCTGTCCAGCTCCCCGGGCTCCTCCGCCGCCCCGCCTGATCGACGGAGCGGTAGCTCACACCGTGCGCCGCCTGCTGAAAGTTCGGCGTCGGGGGCGCGGTCTGCAATACCTGGTGGACTGGGAGGGTTACGGTCCCGAGGAGAGGAGCTGGGTTCCCGCCAGGGACATCCTGGATCCGGCTCTGATCCGGGACTTCCACCGCCGGCACCCTGGCGAACCCGCTGTGACGCCCGGTGGCGTCCGTAGGGGGGGGGGTACTGTCAGGGCTCCGCCCCCTTAAGCCGCAGTGTTTTTGTTTTCCTTGTCCATGTGCCTTTGTTTTCCTTGTGTTCTAGCCCTGCCCCGCTCTCCGCCCTGTCTCCGCCCACCTTATTGCCTGCACCTGCCTGCCTGCTCACCTGCTTCCCATCTCCTCGTTACCCCAGCCCTATATCTTCCCTGCGTGTCTCTGTCTTGTTGCTAGTTCGTTTCAGTGTGTTTCACCTGTCTCGTCCCCGCGCTTCATTTACTTGAGAGTTGCTTGTTACATTTCCGATCCTGCCTGTCTCCTGACCTCGATTCCTGCCTGCCGTTTTGGATCTGATCGCTGCCTCTCACCTGCCTGATTCCTGACCCTGTTCTCCCTGACTCCCGATTTTGGATTTGCCCCTGGATTGCTTCTCTGTGCTTCGAACCCTGCCTGTCCCTGGATTTACGAACTGCCTGTCCCCTTCTATTCTCGCCTGCAACCGGAACATCCTGCGGTCCGCGTTTGTGTCCCAACCACCGGCGCTAACACTCTGATCCAAATTTAGGACACCTTCAGTGCCCCTAACACCCTGGAGTGGTGGCAGTGCAGTCAAACGCGTGACAGGGTGTGGATTTCGTTAGGATGTTGTCTGTCACAGACGAACCCATTGTTTAGGGATAATGGCGGCACGGCCCATTGTAGATGAGAATCCAAGTGTAGCCTGACGCCAGAGCTGACCCGCGTATGAGGGGGGCATCCATGCAGAAGCCTCATCTTCCAGCTCGCAGGGATAATGCAAGACTAACGAAGCTGAGTGTTTGTGATTTCGCTTCCAGCTTGTTTCAGCATCGCGCTCCTGGAGATATCAGCTCAGTGTAACTTTGGCTGGTGTGCTTAAATTTCACATAACATGTGAAAGATCTGCTGTTGCTATGCCATGACCGATAAACAAAAAACATACAAAAATTGCATGACTTAGAGGTTTCAATGTGCAAATAAAAATTAAAAACTGTGTTCAGTTTTCGAAAGGACATATATATACATTTACACTCACCTAATAAGAGAATTTACAGTAATTGTATATTTCTAGTCATTTATTTAAATGTGTGCATGTGTATGTGAGTGTGTGTGTGTGTGTGTGTGTGTGTGTGTGTGTGTGTGTGTGTGTGTGTGTGACCACGTGCGTGTGTGAGTTGGTTTAAAAGCTCTGTAATTATTCATTAACAGTATGAAATGGTACGAATTATTTTCCATTCATTGTTATCACAGCTTTGCACAACAAATGATATAACAAATGCTTACAACAGATCTCTCGTTTCTAATTGCTGTAATAGTCAATTACTATGTGTTGAGCCACATACTTCTTTTAAGCTAGAACTCATAGTTAATTAATTAGCGATCCCATGCCTTTCGAATACTGTAATTACTAAAGTTGAATAAGAACAATTGTACGCAATCAGCAATGTGTGAGTCTCTGTGAGCACAAATGAGAGGATTTTATAATCGAGCTGTACTGGTCACTGTAGACAAACACGAAACCGTAATGGTGAGCCTAGATGTGTGTGGTTAAAAATACGGCAAGTCTGTTAAAGCTGAAGGACACTGAAGCTGAAATGCATATTGGCAGAGAGAAAAACTGAATCTTCAGCAAAAACCACCATGTATCAATTCGCAAGAGTCAGAGGGAATCAGGAACACGGGAGAAAAGAGAGGCTCTACCCGTTCCTGGCAGGTATCCACTGTACCGTTGTTCACCACACCCCAAAGACAATCAATGGAGAACAGAGGAACCCTGAAAGGAGCTCCGAGACCAACCTGAATGGCCTTTATTACAAATCAAAAAACCACCAGGCACACCCCTGACTCACGTTTTCCCGATGACTCTCAACACATTTCATATTTCATCAGGAAAACACAGAGGCGTTCTCGGTACGCGGAGAGATCTCGCATCCGTCTCCTTCGAGCCCTGCATTATCAAAGTCACAGCCCGAGTCCTGCGTCATCCTTCTCACAGTTACAGACACAGCGATCCCGTGCACAGAGGCTGTTGAGACAGCATCACCCCTCCCTGCACACGGACAGGCCAGGGAAAGAGAGTGGCAGTTTTTCTTCCAGGGTAAAAACTGACATGCCATCAGTCACCAAGCTGTGCCTGTCACCTTTCTTTCACCCCTCTCTTTGTGGCCTGTGGCCTCCACAAGCTCTCTCTCCCCGGGAACGTGGCCAACAGTCGGGTAAGGAGCAAGCGTCGTGTGAATACCTGTCTGCCGGCCTCCTCTCTCGTCAATCTGACAGGAAGCTCCACCACCATCAGGTTTACCCCACAAGGTTCAGGGCTAACTGAGCACTTCACCTGTCCAAACAGGGGGTGCTACCCAGAATTTTAAAACGCTCGCTCTCATGTGAGTGGTTTTTATTTATTAATTTTTTAAAATATTTTCAACACCTTTTCTTTCAACAAGGGTCATCTGCACTTAATTCCTCCCTGATCTGCTGAAGGCAGACTTGCGGTTGTCGGCCTCAATGGTTAATTGTAGTTCTGCGTCTTGGTGATGAGAATAGCATGGTTCTGCTTGGACTCTGACCTTCACACCTCTTGGGGTTTTCTGTACTAATGATTCAATTCTAACTGTTAAATCGGTACGGGTAAAGTGTAAAAGTGTGAATATTTGACTGGTCTGCAGGGTGGGTGGGCTTGGAGGGAGGGGTGGGGGTTCTAATTCAGCTCTAATGAACCCCTCCATCCTACATTCAGCTTCATATTCCTATGCACAACACCCTTCTCTCTGAAGTGGGTCATAACGAGCTTCTTTTGCCAGGGTGGTCCAAGCACTCCACGTGATTTCAGTGACGTGAAACATGTGAAACATGAAATCAAACGTGTTTTCCTAGCTGTGATTGTGGGGCATAAAATCAAGCCTAGAGCACAGAGTGTCATTACTCTGCAAGCAAGGAGCACGTTAACTGACATAGAATTTACATGCATTGTGCCTGTTATATGCGCAACCTTTGTAATTGCATGAAGGCTTGACTTCATGTTGTTCACGGCTGTGCGATATCACACAAGGTTAGCATTGTATTTGCTGAATAAGGCTGCAGTTTGAGTTTCGTGAGAGAGAGCTATTAGAATAGAGAATGACACATACTTGTCATAAGGTGTCTGTGTTGTAATTGTATTATGTGGAGAAGCTGGATGAAACCTCTCACAAAAAGAAAACAGAGGGAAGACAACTTACAAAAATAAATAAAAACTACCAGAAAAAAGAAACCCACAAACAAAAGACCCAGTCTTAGATGCACACCCAGCCAGCCTTCTCAAACAAAAGTGACACCTGTATTTAATAGGCCTTAATTGGCAGGTGAAGCAAATTAAGCAATGGCTGGCTTACACAGACAAAACAATTACAATTAAGCAATTAACAAGTAGCCTGCTCAGATTAAATTGATTGACATAAGGTCAGTAATTGACCCTGTTGCCAACTGAAAGAGAAGATCTTTAAACAATTAACAGTTCTTGGGGACAGGTGCATGTCCACTTTCTCACATTACATGAGTAAATGTTACTTAATACAGAGTGTTGGCCAGACTTCCTGAATTCCCTTTTGCTAGGATACAGATGACAGGTTTTGTTTTGATTTTGTAGAAAGTGATGGTGACAAAAATAATACTCTGACTGGTCTTGTTCCCGGTCTGAAGTGTTGGGTGTATTTATTTCTGAGTGTGTGTTTGTGTGTGGGTGGGGAATGGTGGTGAGGGAGATGTTATCTTATTTTGTATCTTTATAAAAAAATCTTTGCAACCAAACACTGTTTGTTGCAGCTCTAGAAATGGTAGCAATTAAATACAGTAACATCAAAGCAATATTATTACAGAAGCATTTTTTTTTTTTCGTCTGGCACTTTGAAAGCATACAGAACACGCCCAGGGCGACAGAAGCAAAGAAGAGCGATTTTCACTGAACTGCTAGTAAACCTCATTCACAACATGCCTTTATCTAAGGAAACACGCCAAGGCGAACACTCTCTGCCGCTGAATTTCACTCGTATCTGATTTCGGAGAGAGAAACACTCCTTTACAAAAGATATGAATGATCTTGAGAAGACAGTGGCAGGCGGCGACTGTTCGCCAAGCGTGGCTTTGATTCATGTCCTGCTCTGGCGCCTGATTGGTCGATTCCAGCTTCGGCGGAGTGTTGCGATCGTTAGTTGGGTTTTGTCAGCGCCATCTGGTATTCTCAATTACTGAGTGGATTAATTTAAGGGTGATGGAAAACAAAATGCTAACTGAGGACTGTTAATGTGACTCATTCAGCAGCCCCCTGTCTCTCTGAAAATGATCACATTCAGCCATATCTCTCCTGTGATGAGGCTGTCAAAAGCTGCATTCCATATTCTTAAAGCACTCTATGTGCGTACATGTGTGTGTTTGTGTGTCTGCATTTGTGTGTGTGTGTGTGTGCCTGCATTTGTGTGTGTGTGTGTATGTGTGTGTGTGTGTGAGTGCATCTGCCTGTGTTACAGTACAGCAGGTTTTTTTTCCCCACATTGATTTTTTGTCTGCTTTTCATTCCAGCTGTGCTCTTAATTAGCTGGGTTTTGACTGAGCTCATAATTGAATTCTGATCTGGACATTGCTTGACAGGAATGTGCTGTTTGTCCCCTGTGAAAGTAATTGGTTTTGCAGTTTACTGTGTTTGTGAAAAATGCAAGTAAAAAATGCATGTGTTGCCACAGTATAACTGCCTCTACAATTTAGTAACTACAAAGTACTCTTCAACCTCATTCTTCACGACAAACTAGTTGATTGACAAGCAAAGATAAACAATTTCTGGGCCTAAAACAAAGAATTGAACGATAAATTTCACTTTATTCAGAAAATTTTGAAGGCAGGGCATTAACCAGAGAATAAATATTTTAATTGTGTCTCTCTTTTAGCAAAAACACGCATCTTACACAATTATCTCTGCAATGGCTGTAATAAATAGCAGGGATTTTTTTTAGTTACAAAGTAATACATGCAAACAATTTTCAGGTAATGTCAAACCCAGATGAGTGTTTAACGAACCCTGTGAAATGGCACAGCTCGGCACAAGCATCAGGAAACACAGTATTGTAGAGCACTGCACACTGCAATTAATCAAACCAATCACTCTCTTCCAGAAAATAAGGAAAGTGCTTAGGCCAGCTAATTTCACTCTTCAGTGTTGATCTTGTATGAAGACGTCCTGCCCAGAAGACAGCACAGCCCTACAGCACAGGGAGTGGTGAATAACATCTACATTAAAAAGGAAATCAAGAGGTCACCTTCAATTCCTTCAAAGAACCTTCATCAAAGTTTTGATTTTTTTTTTTCTTTCAACTGGCAAGAAACAGTATAAGCCCAGTTCCCTTTCAGACATTAAAACTTCACCTGTGTGCATGAAAATGCATATAATAAAACTAAAACAAAAATACATTAAAAAATAAATAAATAAATAAACACCCAAAATCTGTGGCAGATGGAGTTTATGTTTACTGTAATTCTGAAATTCTGAAAATTTGTACTTAGATGCCGCAGGCCAAGTTAAGTGATTATTTGTGCTGAAAGCTAAAAACTAAATTTGAGAGCTCATCTACATGTGATTACAGCGTTTGTGAAGGGCCAAACAAAGAGAGGCAATCCCCCCCAATCCCCCCCCCCGCCAGAGAGCTCAAACCTTCTGAATCAAAGGGAATTCTACCAGGGTCTATAAAAGCTTGATTCCATCTGTTTTCTCTGCACCGCAGTAACGAGAAGATAAACCCAACAAAACAGCTTTTCCAGCCAATATTGCGCCAAATAAACACGGGTGAGGTCTTCATAAAAGCAGGACCAGTCTAATAGCTGAGAGATACACGGCCACGGCGCTGTCTTCTCCGGCCCGCAGGATCGCGCTCTTATTCTGAAATGAGAGAGGAGGGGCAGGCCGGCCAGGTGAATTTGCCAAATGGCAGCGCGCGCAGTAAATCGCGGGGCTGCACTTTGCAGAAACGCTGCCGTCGGAGGCACGGAAAAATTCCCATCGTAAAAGCAGAGGGGTAAATGAAGGAACAGCGAGGAGCAAGTTTATGTTTCAACACAAGCTTCATTAGCGCTAACATCCCCATATACCCTTAACGAGCAAATCTGCCTTCTGTACCTAGCTTTTTACTGATCACAAAAAAAACAACATATAAAAAATGAAGAACATTACTGCCGACAGACACGCGTAAAGTGGCATTTTTCATCGAGGCAAATGGGACCGTGGGCTGTCCCTTTACGAACCGTGTTTAAATACACAGAGCGCAAGGGCACGTTGCACCGGGACTGGAACCGTTTCTTCTATGAGAATCAGCTCTTATAAATGACAGTTCTTACGAAGGCTCCTATGCAGGGTTTGTGTGTGTGTGTGTGTGTGTGTGCGTGCGTGTGTGTGTGTGGAGTGGCTGATGTCTAACCGGCTGGGGGCTGGACGAGTGAGAGACAGCAGATGCAGGACAGCTAGCAGACACATGTGCCGGTCAGCTGGTCAGTGCTGGGCAGAGATGCAGAGCTTATTCCTGCAGGATGTGGGACTGTCAGCAGGCAGTGGCAAGATGCCTTAACAATGCAATGCTAACAAGGGGGACATGAGGACCAAAAGGCAGACAAAGCCAACAACCAAAATAACACACATAATGACACAATGTAGCACAATATTAACAATAATAAAACCTCCTTCGTTTTCTTATTCTTGCTCTAATTGCAGTAAATAGTGATATTTCCCAAGGTGAATATTCCTTAAGGTGACAGGGAAATAGTGTGTTGGAACAGCCGCCAGTGCATTCAGCGCTAAGGCTTCACTGTTCCACAAGCTACTCTTAAAGGGAGAGGGTGTGCAGGATGGTTTGGCTAAAATTATCACTCCGCTTCAACACGTTTAGTGCTGACTTCCATGTCCCTGCCCTGCTAAACTCATAAGTATTCAGCGTTTTTCTTTATTCATATCAGACTGTGAGAATCTAAGCATCATGCACACAATCCTTCAGTATTTATGAATATGTACATACATATACGATGGGGTGGCAGTGTGGCGTAGTGGTAAGGAGAAGGGCTTGTAATTGAAAGGTTGCTGATTCAATTCCCCATTGGGGCACTGCTGCTGTACCCTTGGGCAATGTACTTAACCCACCATTGCCTCAATAAATATAGAGCTGTATGAACGGGTAATATAAAATCGCAGCCTATGTAAGTCTGGATAAAAGCATTTGCTAAATGACAATGACGGAATGCAATGTACATACGTATTTATACATCGTGTATGCATGTCCCAAAATATGACCATAACTGAGGCTATATTCTGGTTGCTGTTGTTTTGACTGTACTGCATTTTTAGCATACTACCGCAGGTGACTTAACCTTGGCTGTAGGCCCATGCATGTGTGTGAGGTTTTTTATAAGGCTGGACCGAATGAGGTGTCACTCTAGCTCATCTCAAACTCGTCTCCATAACGCGGCCCTGAAGCTTTAAGCGTAGCGGGCAGGCCAGTCCCGCGTATACGTTACTGAGACAGGCTAAATCCATGGTAATTAAAACTCTCATTGATCTTAGGCTCCATACGGGCTTTCATTAGAGGCTCATCACGCTTCCTTTAGGATCCGTCTGTCTCCTCGAAGAGCCCGGCGATCCGAGTGCAGCTTTCACAGGGAGGGAGAGGCGAGATAGAGTCCGCTAGCCTGCCTTCTTAAGGTCAGCGGAGAGTTTAATTGGAGAAGCTGTTTAGCCGTACTTCCATGAGTTTTAGTGCAATTACCATTGGTTTGTCCTATGGATATGCAGGTGGGTTTTTATTCAGTGGATTGTATTGTACAGGAAATTGGAAACTGTGGGGCTTTTTTCCACAGAAGTGAATGAGTCAGTATAATGGATATTGAACCCTGTGTTATTTAATGCTTTCTTTTTGATATATGTCAATGTCTCACATACTGAACGTGATAGGCACTGAACATGAGAGAGAGGCTTCATGAACCCTCTAACACCGGTGGAGTGATCTCATCTTATCACTGAGGCACCACTTTGAGCCAATCGTGCTATTTCATTGTCTTTTCATTTGATCAAACAAGTCAATGATTGACAGCACGTGGCTCATGAAGTCTCCCTTTTCCCATGACATATTCCAAGGCTCTGATGTTCTGTAAGATACAAGGAAGTCCTGATAGTGTGACGTGAGATTGGTTCATGACTTTGAACCAGTCAAAACACTTTCCAAAATCATATGACAGCTATCACACGATGTTTGGTTAAAAAAAAAAAAGAGCCAAATGAAATGTTTGGCCACCTTTGGAATAGTGCCTGTTCAGTATGTGGTTTGCAATGTGGCAATAATTGTTTGTTTCAGCATTCAGGCAGTCAGTCTTTGAACTGAAATTTCTGAAAGACAATTTCTCTTGATTCTCCATGCCCCTGACAAACTAGCTTTCTCACTTCTAATGGAATACGGCTGGAATATTGTGTTCCTTTCGCACCTCTTTCGAAATGTCGAAATTTGCCACCACCTTCCTGTATCAGTGCGGTCTAGTAACAATGCATACTGAGGAAGATGACTAGCAGCAGCAGTACACAGTGCACCCAAACCTGGTGCGGTGGTTTGTGTGTGTAAGTGCTGAGTGCTCACATTTGAGTGTGCGTGTGTGTGTTTGTGTGCGCATGTGTGTTTTAAACCTCAAAGCAGGCCCTCCTGAGGGTCTAAAGTGGAGGTCTGCTACACTGCACCTCCTTTCTGCAGACTGTATCTGGTGAGCTCTCTGTAAATATAATTGTCATTCAGATCATTTTGCTAGCTTTCAGGTTCTGACTCTGTTCTAATGACTTACATTTGTATTCTTTCCTTCAGGCCCTGCTGCATGCTACAAAAAGAAGCGCGGATGATAGCGCCAGCATGTTTATTTATGGGAATGCTTATTTGCCAGTGTAAAGACGAATTGCCACGGTGTGTCAAATGCTACACTCTGAGACTATTTTAAGTGCGCCCTGCACTGTATTGCGCGTTTGAGCACTTTTACTCAGATCTGTGCGATGAAATGGTGTCTTTCTTTCAGACCGGAGGCTGTGGAACCACACCAGCCAAGCCAGCCTTTCTGTGAGTCTTCAGAGAAACATCTACTGTAGACGCTTTGCAAAAGCAAAGGACAGCTCTTTGCCTTCTTTTTCCATGAAAGGAGAATGTATATTGTACTATTACTTCAGATCCATCTGCAGTTTACATAACCTTTGCTCTACTCCTTTTGTACACACATGCAAACACGTGTCCATAGCTACACAAACACCCAACACAACACATAAACACACAGCATGCACACACACACACACACACACACACACACACACACACACGCACACACACACACACACCCACACGTGTACGCACACATACACACACTCCCATGTGAGCACTCAACATTTGCACACACTCACCCGCAAACACACACGCACACACACACACACACACACACACACTCATGCATACACACACACACACACACACACACACACATTCACACATAAAAACCCAGGATCTGTTGGTGGAAGAGACAGAAATCCTCTCTCGTTTGTTTGTAAAGGACTATGGAGTCGTTGCTAATAGTTTGAGACAGCTGACGCGTTCTTGGGAAAGTCAATTAGCATGTGATTAGTGCTTACACGTTGGAGGGGACATGACTGTCAGCCAGGCTTTGAGCTGGGAAGTTGAGGCCTGTTTACCAGCACAAAAGGCACTGTGCTTCAGAGCTGGCTTTACCTCCCACCCCACACAGAAACGGCTAATTGGAATTATATTGGGTCGAAGTACTGAGCATGTGTTTTTCCCCCCCGCACACAAACACACGCACACACACACACACACACACACACACACACACACACACGCACACACACACACACACACAAACTGAAGTGTTACTGGCTCTGGTGTAAAAACCACACACACATGCACACACACACACACACACAAACTGAAGTGTTACTGGCTCTGGTGTAAAAACCAGGCCAATGACAGGAGGAGACCTGGTTATTTTATTAATGTGCTTCAATAACAACATTAATGTTAAAATATTATTGTCAATTGGACACTAAGCACTGCTCACAATATTGAAACAAAGTGACTTTTTTATGTGGGTGCTTGTTTCATGTTATTATGAAACTAGCATTTTATTGCACCTGGATGTGAGGTCATCATTTTTTTTTAATTTGTTCTGTTTTCTGTTTACTTATTCATTCCATACAGCAATGGCCTACATTTGCCCTCTACCTTTAACATAAAGCAGGCGCCTTTCCAATGTGTCAGACGTAGTCTAAAAATGCCTCACTTCAATGAATAAGAAGCAAATATGCAAATCTGACCCAAGCAAATTGTGCTGTCTTTCACCCATTGCTTTCTAAAAAAAAATTTGACAATGCACTGTCCTGTCCTTGTTACAGGGGGTATATGATTGTACTTTGACAGAGAAGCCACGGAGTGTGCCTCACATGGAAGGGCGTGGCGCACTCACGGGGCAGTGAGCTGATGTCACCACGGTGACAGGGGTGTCGCATGACACGGAACGCTTGATTGGCCAGCTCAAGCCCTGCTGGTCAGAACCCCCCGGAGACAAACATGCACCGATAGGCTGATGGCCTCACACAATTACCCCCAAGAATGCATGCACACACGCACACGCAGTATTTTTTTGGCCTTGGTGAAACAGCCCGGCATGGCAAACGGAGGTGGCTGTGAATTACAGAGGGAAGATGGAGAGGGTGTGCTGAGACACAGCAGGAGGCATTAGCGCTGTCTGTCATCAGGTGAACCACTTTCTGCTGCTTCTGCTTCTGCTTAGTCCCCATACACTCTATTCTGAAATGCACTCCCAGTCCTCAGTCCCCGTACACTCCACACTGAAATGCATTCTGGGTCCTCGGTCACTACACACTCCACACGGAAATGCATTCTGGGTCCTCGGTCACTATACACTCCAAACTGAAATGCATTCTGGGTCCTCGGTCACTACACACTCCACACTGAAATGCATTCTGGGTCCTCGGTCACTACACACTCTACACTGAAATGCATTCTGGGTCCTCGGTCACTACACACTCTACACTGAAATGCATTCTGGGTCCTCGGTCACTACACACTCTACACTGAAATGCATTCTGGGTCCTCGGTCACTACACACTCCACACTGAAATGCATTCTGGGTCCTCGGTCACTACACACTCTACAGTGAAATGAATTCTGGGTCCTCGGTCACTACACTACAGTGAAATGAATTCTGGGTCCTCGGTCACTACACACTCCACACTGAAATGAATTCTGGGTCCTCGGTCACTACACACTCCACACTGAAATGAATTCTGGGTTCTCGGTCACTACACACTCTACAGTGAAATGAATTCTGGGTCCTCGGTCACTACACACTCTACAGTGAAATGAATTCTGGGTCCTCGGTCACCACACACTCTACAGTGAAATGAATTCTGGGTCCTCGGTCACTACACACTCTACACTGAAATGCATTCTGGGTCCTCGGTCACTACACACTCTACAGTGAAATGCATTCTGGGTCCTCGGTCACTACACACTCCACACTGAAATGAATTCTGGGTCCTCGGTCACTACACACTCTACAGTGAAATGAATTCTGGGTCCTCGGTCACTACACACTCTACAGTGAAATGAATTCTGGGTCCACGGTCACTACACACTCTACAGTGAAATGCATTGTGGGTCCTCGGTCACTACACACTCTACAGTGAAATGAATTCTGGGTCCTCGGTCACTACACTACAGTGAAATGAATTCTGGGTCCTCGGTCACTACACACTCCACACTGAAATGCATTCTGGGTCCTCGGTCACTACACACTCTACACTGAAATGCATTCTGGGTCCTCGGTCACTACACACTCTACACTGAAATGCATTCTGGGTCCTCGGTCACTACACACTCTACAGTGAAATGCATTCTGGGTCCTCGGTCACTACACACTCTACAGTGAAATGAATTCTGGGTCCTCGGTCACTACACTACAGTGAAATGAATTCTGGGTCCTCGGTCACTACACACTCCACACTGAAATGCATTCTGGGTCCTCGGTCACTACACACTCTACACTGAAATGCATTCTGGGTCCTCGGTCACTACACACTCTACACTGAAATGCATTCTGGGTCCTCGGTCACTACACACTCTACAGTGAAATGCATTCTGGGTCCTCGGTCACTACACACTCCACACTGAAATGAATTCTGGGTCCTCGGTCACTACACTACAGTGAAATGAATTCTGGGTCCTCGGTCACTACACACTCCACACTGAAATGCATTCTGGGTCCTCGGTCACTACACACTCCACACTGAAATGAATTCTGGGTCCTCGGTCACTACACACTCCACAGTGAAATGAATTCTGGGTCCTCGGTCACTACACACTCTACAGTGAAATGAATTCTGGGTCCTCGGTCACTACACACTCTACAGTGAAATGAATTCTGGGTCCTCGGTCACTACACTACAGTGAAATGAATTCTGGGTCCTCGGTCACTACACACTCCACACTGAAATGCATTCTGGGTCCTCGGTCACTACACACTCCACACTGAAATGAATTCTGGGTCCTCGGTCACTACACACTCCACAGTGAAATGAATTCTGGGTCCTCGGTCACTACACACTCTACAGTGAAATGAATTCTGGGTCCTCGGTCACTACACACTCTACAGTGAAATGAATTCTAGGTCCTCGGTCACTATACACTCTATCCTGAAATGCATTCTGGGTCCTCGGGTCAGTAAAGGTCCGATGCTGACACAGATTTCTTACATGAGCGCACCTGTGTGAGGATTAACTTACCTGGAAGAGAGGTAAAGTGAGCTGGAATATTCTTGTCATGCATTTTTATGTTTTGTGTTTGCTGTTTGAGAACACAATATGTGTACAAAACAAGACACAAAGCACGCTCTTTGTATCCTAACCCCACAGTCATCCATAACGCATCCATAAAAGTTTTTTTTTTTTTGATTAACAATGCTTATGATGTCACTATATGCGAAATGCTGCACTGCATATTATTAATGTATCACGCACATACTACATAAGACAATAAATATCACAGAACTGGGTGTGACAAGTGTATGACATGCCTATTGTATTGCAGCTAAGCATATGCACTGTGTAGAATAGAGCTGTTCTGAATGGCGCTGACACATGCTGTACCTCTAATTGGCTCTCATTATTCTCCTTACAGACACTTACGGATTCATGACACGGGGCTGGACACATTGGCTAATCAAGTCTGTAAACATTCTCCATGGAGAGGGTCCAGGACCCCAATACAGTAAGACACTCTCACAAAGTTACTGCTGCGCAGAAAATCTACTGAATGACTTACTACCTCTACTGATACTGCTATTATTATTATTATTATTATTATTATTATTATTATTATTATTATTATTATTGTTGTTGTTGTTGTTTTGTTGTTGTTATAGCAAGGATTATATCAAGGATTTTATATTTTTTATATTTAATTTAATTTAATAAGTGATGATAGAAATCCACAGTTTCTTAGCTGGACTCTAATAGAAAGTCTAGCACCTCTGTTGGTTTCAGCACCACCAAGTTTGCCTAACGGGGTCTGCTTTTCTTCACCCCTGGACACATCTGTTTTTTTCCTGACTCCTGATTGGCTCTCAGCAGCACAGTTCCCTTGACCGCCTGTTGCGGTCAGACTTCATCCTACAGCCTGGATCAGGATAATACACTGGTGTGAGGGTATCGGTTCCTGTGCCCACTTAGGACCTGTTCTCCTACCTGCAGGTAGCCCAGGCTAACAGGGCTGGACCAATCAAATGTGTGTCTTGAAATCACTTAAAGCATGTAAGGGGGAATTAGAATTTTTATTATTTTTTTTTCCCATGAGCCACCATGATCGACTACCATACTTCTCCCTGGTAGCTAAGCAGTTACTCCCCTTCTTTAAACTGCAACTTCATACTTCCTTTAAACCGTTTCCTGTTTGGCGTTTCTCTTCCAGATAACAAGCACAGTGGCAGTTTTTTTTGTGTATGTGTGTGGGGTTTTTTTCACCACGATGAGATGCATTCCCCTTCTTTGCATTTAAACGACCAATTATATTGAGCGCAGCGCGTGGAGTGGCGAATTGCTGGAACGCGGGAGGCGGCGGGCCCCGATCGTGCCCGCGTTCACCGCCATTCTTGGCTTAATAGCGTCCTGCATTCCCGCGTCTATTTTTAGGCCCCGTAACCTTTCCGTTGCGGTGGCTGTGCAGGCCTCTGTGCAGGAACGCAGCCGATTCGGCGCTGGAGTGGCCGCCAGCCTCTCCTCTCTGGCCTTGTATAATGGAGCCGCGGTAATTACAGGCGGCTTTGCTAAAGGATCGTATTGTTGACCCTGTGGGGTCGCATTCCTTTCCAGCCAATCACTAACATGCCTGCCAAAACAGAGATTTCAGGAGCTTTCAGAACTCACCTTTTTCATGCAGGAATCCAGGACCTTTATGTCTAAAAGCTGTTTTCAAATTCAAGTCACAATGCCAGCAAAGAAAAGTAATAATAATATGTAATCTATTTTTTTAATCTATGCATGTTGAGTAACCATAGAAACCAAAAATGAATGATTTTTTTTTCTCTAGGTCTGTGTTATTATCATTACTATTATAATCATAACCTTTATCATTCCAAAGACTTTTTTAAGTATGTCAGCACCACCAATACTTAATGAGCAAGCAATGAAGGTGGATATTTACTTGAGTGTACATATGCATCTACTGATACACACTGGATTGTAAATATAAAATCATAAAACAGAGAAATAATAACTGGATTAAGTTCACATGAACAAAAATATTCATGTAGAGTGTGTGACGTCCCAGCCTTAGAGGTCACCAAATCTTTCTTTATAATTCCATTTCAAAATAAATAAAAATATGAATCATCAGCCTCGCCATCATGTCCACCTGCAAACTGTTATCAGGGGATTCTGGAGCAGGCTAGGGCTTTTATTTTGTTGTCTGTTTTGTTTCATTTTGTTTCATGTCAATCCAGTCCTGCATATAGCTGGATGCTAAGCCTTGTGATAAAGTTTGTGCTGAAATATAAACACATTCATATCGCTGTGGAGAATGAGGAGGAATGAGGAGGAAATGACTGGGGACACGTGCTAAAGCGTCCTGTTCAGACGCTTCGATGCAGTGCCAGGCATGCTTACAGATGATGTGTCTACCAATAGACTGCCTTGTTCCGCTCACCACACTCACGCCAAAAGCTGGTCCAGTGCGCTGTCTTTGGGATGTGCTGACATTTTCACAGCGACCGGCGGCGGAATACAGATACAGTCCGTCGTCCACGTGCACAGTCATTTCACCAGTTCACCGTGCAGGGCACAGTTTGCAGAGAACAGTGCCCACATACTCAGAGGAAGAACAAGCCATTATGAAACAGCAGCTTGGTGCAAATCTTGGTATGTCATGTGACACAGAGGGATACATGCATAGATGTAGCCAGGATGTAACTGTCACAGTTGAATCTGAATCTGAACGTTTCTGTGTTTATGACCAACTGTATGTAACGGTCGCAGTTAAATATGACTGTCTCCATATTTATGAGCGGCCAACAGTATGTAACCATTGCAGTCATATATGACCATCTCCATGACCAACTGACAGCAGGCCTCTGTATTTGCTGCATACTGCACTGATTCGGGTGATCCGGCTTCCTCCGCCGGCCGTTTGAGGTGCAGGGGAACTGGCAGTGTGACAGCCGTCATGAAGCTAGAGGGTGATGACATACCAATCTCTTTCAGGAGCTGTAACTGCAAAAACATCAGCCTTCAAAATCTATGCAGTGCATTTTAAAGCACTCATGCTTACACAGAGTGAAGAGTTCCTTTTGATGCTAAGTAACAGAGAGCACCCACAGGCACTGCATATATTTACCTGAATGAGTCTTGCACTCAGAATGTCAGAGGGCTGAGACCGGGAGGAGTTCACTGCCACAGTAACCTCGTTTCCACTACTGCACCATAAAGTGAAACAGAGTCCGGCTTCGTCTGTTTCTACTCTGTCAGGATGTACCGCTCATCAAAAAGGAACCGAGAAACGCCTGTGCGCGCACACACACACACACACACACAGACGCACACACACACAAGCATACACACAAGCACACACACACACACACACACACACACACACACACACACACACACACACACACACACACACACACACACACACGCCTACACACATGCAGGCACGCACGCACACACACACACACAAGCACACACTGACACACACACACTGGCACACATGCGTGCACACACACACATGTGCGCATGCACACACACACCACTGATTTAAGAGCTAGCGGTGAGTCACCCTCCTGTTCTATGTCTGTTCCTCCCAGCTCTTTGCGGTTTTGTTACACTTAAATAAAGAGAGAGGGAAAGGGAGTACACCTATGAGCCTGTACCACACGTCAGCATTGCTTGGTATGCATGGGACAGCCTGCGGAATCGTGTTATAAATTGGTATGGGAGACAGGCCAACAGTGCACTGCATTAGTCAGCCTCCCCCGATGTAATAAAACGCAGAGAAAATGCTCTCTGCAGATTGAGATCTGAAAAGGCTACCACCGAACAATATACTTAGGCAGAACCCGGCTGCACCCCAGCCACTGAGATCATAATCGGCACACCAGCTTAGCAGAGCTAAATGAGATGACATTCACTTTGACAAATAATTTCCTCCTCCTATATGCACAGAGTCCAAATGATTTCAAATTGGACTCCTGATAAGATGATTCAGACAGGTGGAATAAAAGTTTAAACCGATAAAGATGGGGAGTAGCCCGTAGTCATCTGGTGGAAGTATGGGCACAACACCGGATTCAAAAGCTATATAGGCCTATGTATATGTGTGATGTGCGTGTGTGCACGTACGGGTGTGTGTGTGTGTGTGTGTGTGTGTGTGTGTGTGTGTGTGTGTGTGTGTGTGTGTGTGTGTGCGTGTGTGTGTGTGTGTGTGTGTGTGCGTGTGCATTGTTTCAGTCTCGTGACTCTGAAAGAGGGCTCCGTCAGTACTGTAATTCTACGATAAGCCAGTAAAACAATCAGACAATTAAAAAGGCCAATTAACCCAAACTGAGAGAGGTTGGTTACTTAATGGAAACAGTCACCTGAATTAATTATTTACTTAATTAACCTTGCCGTTACATTTTTTTTTTAAATT
Source organism: Megalops cyprinoides (assembly GCF_013368585.1). Lineage (NCBI taxonomy): Eukaryota > Metazoa > Chordata > Actinopteri > Elopiformes > Megalopidae > Megalops > Megalops cyprinoides. The sequence goes on along the minus strand of NC_050600.1, from coordinate 2,354,337 downwards.
GATAATTATGCCACTTTTCTTTAGAAAAACAAACTCAACATGCTGAAATACTTGTTTTCTCCTGTATTTCCAGCAGGTCAGTTTGAAATACATTGGTTTATTTTTAAATTCATTTATTAATTCATTTATTTTTTTATTTAGCCTATGTTTTTCTGCAAAGTTGTTGTTGCTTCGGCACGTTTGCTGTATGGTGAGGACTCTGCGGAGGCGTCTCACAGAGTAATCGCTAAAAGATGCTGAGAAGCACCATCATGTTGCTGGGACTTTGCTGGGAGTTTTCAGGCTGGATCTACAACATCGAAGAAAGTAAAGAACCCGGGATGCCAGGGTGGAAACTGCAGAGTTCAGGGCTTCTGAGTCTGCCATTACAGGTCTGCCATTTACACCCATTAGCTGCATTAGCTGTACTTTGCTGTGTCACTTGGGCTGCTTTCAGTCACCGCCCCACCAGTTCTTCGGAGGTGACAATTCGTGTCTGTGAGTCTTTGTCATGGTTTCCCAAGCAACTGTAACTGGAGCAAAAGCCACCACAGGAACAAGCCTGAACTTCAGATAGCCCGGGTGTCCTGTCAAACAGAGCATTAGTGACCTGAAAAAAAGATAAAAAAAAAGAGGTGGAAGCTCGTGAGATGTGCTCTCCTTCAAGTGATTTTTTTTTCTTCATTTTCCTGGGTGGAAATCAATGGAAAAGGCCCCTAATGGTGATTTGGAGAGGGTTCTATCAGGATGGTTTCATCAAAGACAGGAGTGGACACAAACTGCCAGTGATCACGGCGAAAACAATCCCGCTTTTGTTTTGCTGCTTCTGGCTGATGGTGCTGAGAGTCTGAGATTGGTATCCAAAGGGACGTGATGGGCATGCTCCACTCTGGTGACTACAGCGAGGATATATGGTTGGTTAAATAAATAAATAAATAAATAAATAAATAAAACAGGTTCTCGAAAATAAGTGCAAAGTTCAGTGAAACTCTATGTCCAGACACAGTGCCGCAGCAGATGGAGAAAGCACAAGCCGTGTGATGAATGCCAAGTAATTTATTTTCTTTGTTTTCCATTTTGGGAGACACTGATTACATATAGTGCACCTTCTGATATAAACTATACAATAAAATTTGCAAGATCATAGCATAGGAGATAAAAAAAATCTGTATTGTGTTTTATTATTTTAAAGGAAAAATGAAATCCATTAACATTCATATTCCTCTGACATAATGTTTCTAAAACATAAAATCGTATATGAAATGGTGGTAAGGTTTGCAGCACAGCCATAACTAATGTTAAAAGCATTTTATTTGGATGCATGTTTGTGTCACAGAGTGTTCTGCACATGCAAGGATTCCAAAACAGACATCACAGCGTGCTTCTAAAAGGAGGCAGACCCAGATCACATGACCAGATCAATTGTGACATCACTTAAGGGAATCTCCTCAACCATGCATCTCCTGTTTACACATTACAAGATGCTTTTAGCAGGGAGTTATATACTGCTTGGCCCTTTCAGTAAGTTGTTTCCTTCATGATGTAATGATGCCTTACATCACTTAAGGTTAATACAAAAGGTAAGGCTTCGTCAATACTGTTGATGTTTCAGACAGTTTATTCCCTTTACCCAAATGAAAGGGTACCTGCATTATAAGTCAAAGCCATGCATGGCCGCATGCATTAAAGTGGAGTCACTTGGCTGCACGTATTAATCAATTTGGCATGTGTCGCATTTTCTTTGCCTGTGGCGAGGCGTAGTTTTGCCATTTGTCTGAAAACAGCATGTGCAGTTTCGTGCTCTGTGTGTTTTACATGCAAATGCAGTGTGATTGGACCTCAGTTAGTCCAAGGGCTGGCGCTAGACTGGCTTCACTTTCCTTGATTTACCTGTCACACTGACAGCGTACGCCACCCTGAGGAGTGTCCCTGCAGGCCAAATAAACAATAAGGTAACACTTTACTACAGAACAAGACCCCACAAATTCACCATCAAATGGCACACCATTAAAATAATATTAACATTTATTGCACTGTCTGTCCTAAAGTAGACATCAGTCACTCCTTACTAATGGCTTAAGCAAAGTAATGCAAATGAAGCAAACTACTATTTTCACTGGGCATTCATAATTCATTGTTAAGGTAAGTGGTGTCCATGACTTCGGGGCAAGCAGTGAAAAACAATAAATTGATTTCAATAACATTATTAAATTGTAACCATGCCGTATTCATTGTTAATTAATCAGGTCTCAACATGAAGTGTTACCAAGAAAGAAAAGATTTCTGAAAAGCCCAGGTGGTTTGCACGGTTATGGCAGGCTAATTGCCATTGGAGGACAGCGCTGTGCGGGGTCTTATAAGCAGATCTAATGAGATTTAAGTGAGAGCACATACAACTCGTCGTAACAGCACTGAGTCCAGAATGGGTGTTTCCATGGTTTCACTGCTGCATGATTCCAAATGGAGACGCCTGTTACTAGCCTATTGTGCACCCAGGCTCTGCCGCGTCATCCACAACATCTGCGTTGCAGTCGTCTCCAAGGGAAGACAATTAGATGTGCGTGTATTTGAAACTAATGGAAGTATCTAAGGAGGTGAAACATCTTGTAGGTCAAAGCAAAAATATTACAATGTATTATATTCAGTTCGGTCTAATGTTTAAGTTTAATTTAGTCTGAAGTGCATCCTCTTCACTAATCACTGAAACTATTGTGCTTGCGGAAATGATTACCTTTTTTTATATAAACTGCGATGACTTAATAGCAGGGGAAAGTGTTGATGAGGAAATATCAAAACATGATTAGATTGACTTAATGAGATATTAAATAGCTTTATAGGTTCATAGAAATAATTGCTTGTAGGCATCCCTTTTCCTGGATTTAATTCTATGTAATAATAGAGCAAGCATGTCTGCTACGCTCGCTTGCTTCTAAAGCTTTCTGCATATGCATATTTTCGATTGCTGTGTTTTCAGGTTAAACATTGCCTTCAGCCCTTAGACCCAAAGGTTTTTTTTTTTCATTCAATCTGGTTTGTGTTTTGTGTTTCCCTTTTGCTTGCTTAATCACTCCCTCGGAATACAGCACCAGCAGTTAGCCATTATTTTAATTGTTCCAGTGGGTTATGAACCAGGCCAATATTTGTGCTGCTGATTTGCATTTGAAGGTCAAGAAAACCATGTAGCCGATGAGAGTTTGCAGAAGCAAATTTCTACAGCTCTTTTTTTTTGTAGTGGAAGTGCCTCAGGGAAGAAGAGCTGAATTGTAGCTCCATTTAGCATGAGTCAGCATATGAATGCCCACTGTAGAGAGAGGTGTCACTCCCTAGAGCCAGAACAAGAGAACTCATAGAGAAACAGGTAACTCAGAGGAGCCTGCAGGATAGAAAAGGTCATGGTTAGTTCCCTTACCTGAGGCCTTCTGTTAAGTGCCTCAAGCTCAGTGGAATAATCTTATCTCTCGCTGTGTCAGACTGAGGTAAAGGGGCTGCAGTCCAAAACACTGTTATCTATGTATGTATTTATTTATTTATTTATTTTCAATCGGGTAATCGGGTCTTGTAATGCATCAGATTTCCAGATCACTCTGGCATTTGCCATAAAAGAGTGACACACAGAATATAGTTCCACACTAAAAGAGCACAAGTCCACTGTGCCCTTACAGGAATGCTCCCCTGCTATTATGGCAAAGCAGCAGTCGCTTGGGGACTGGGGGTTCTCGTAAATATATGGGGACATGCATGAGTAATGCATCAAACCTGTGACTTTTTTTGGATGACAGTGAGTTTGGCCAGCATGTGATTTGAGGCTTTACGGACTAGCTTTCTGAATAGCCTAAGTATCACAGCACATCATTGAGAGTTTGAAAATATGCGCATGCCGGGGCCGGGGTTTAAAGGCTTATACAGAGTCATGGAGCTGGTGCCTGGAGGCTGCGCGGATGCCAGAAACCAAATCATGCAAACCCAACATCTTCCAGTCCCTCAGTACTCTGCCGGTACTTTCCCAACGCCATACACTGGCTGCCTGCGCTAACAGCGAGCAGTCCTGTCGACTGAGTGGAACATGTTCTCTGTGAGCTCAGGCCCCCGGCTACAATCCGCTAATTAGCCGATTTCTTCCTACAAGAGATTCCACTGCCAACGGAATGTAGTGTTTATTCCAGCCTCTCCCTCTCTCTCTCTCTGCGCTGTCTGCGTCCTCCTCACTCGCCGCGGCGGGTTCCGCAGATTCGCCGTGTCCCACTCTGTCTGTGTCCCGGGCTCCCCGGTGAAATATTAATGGTGCACTCTCGAACGCGGTCCCCCCATGCACGTCTCTAATTGGACGGCGCGCTGTACACAGTTAATGTGAAACCTGATCACAGAGTGCGTGGAGTTAATTACAGCCCATCTGCGCCACGGTGCCTGGTGAAAGTCCGCCTTATGTCATTAATTTAGCTCCACGTATCTCCAAGTGAGTGTCCGCGGTGTTGAGGTGCCTGGAACTGGGTTAAGCGTAAATCCAACAAGTAAATGTTGAATGTTAAACATCAGCTACATATGTAGGTTTTAATAAAGCAGCCCGAACAGATTGCTTTACACTGTTGAATACCATTCTCTGACAGCCAAGTGAAGCTACTTTTCTTTCCATAGTTTTGATGCACAATGTTTTCCACATATCTCAAGTAAATGTAAAGTTAAAGAGATTGTGTCCTATTGTTTGTGCATGCAAGTGTGTATGTAAGTGTGTGTGTGTGTGTGTGTGTGTGAGTGTCGGTTACTCCATCAGCCTCTGTAATGAAATTAAACGAGATGCCAAAACGACCGTAAAGACCGATTTTCGAGGCGCCGCCCCCCAACACCCGGCCATCGCTCCACACCGTGGCTGTTTACTCGATGAACAATATTGCCGACGCATGAAAAATGAAGCGGACCGCTCTGCAGTTATAGATTTATGCTTCATCACTATGGCATCTCTTTTAGCGTTGATTATAATTCCCAGAAGCCCTTAATTAAACAGCTCGCATGGAAGGCTTTCTGTGAATGAGCGAGCGTACATTTACTGACTACTACTATTAATGTTGAGGAGCCAAACAAGCTTGGCGCACTATAAACTGCTAAGCTCTGCAACATGATCTTTGCTAGGACTGCTGAAAAGGCACATTTTTAGTTTCCCACTTTCTCCCCTTCGCTTAATGGGTCGTCTTGGTTAACTGCCCCTGCCCCCCTCCCAGAAAATTAATTAAAAGGCCTACTTTAATCTTTTTTTTTTTTCTTTTCTTTTTTCTTTGGTCACTCCATCCCTGCGCTCCAGTAAGATTTATTCTGCAGATTTTCCGGTGGCTCCTGGGATTTTCCGTTAAGTCGGCGAATTTCGCTCGACTCGGTTGCTCCGGAACTGGGTTGCTCCGGGTCCGGTTCCGGATGGATGTGAGCTCCATTTGCCATTCACTCTGCAGGGGGTTCAAATACATCTTAACCAGTGACAGAATTCTGAATATGCTCGATATTACTCTCCTTTTAGAACATTTGGTAAGATTTCTTTTAGTACCCGACTGACAGAATGTGTAAATGAGCCGCCGCATGACACAGACAGAGGTAGGCTGAATAAACAAATAAATAAGGCTTAAGGTGAGGCCAAAACTGCAGCCAAAGTACTGACAGTAAAATTGAATGCAGAATTTTAATCAACTTAAATCAACTGAGGGGATATTTATGGCCGTACTTAAACTGTGCCATTAGTTTACTTATAGCCGGCGTCAGCAGCAATGGCCGACTACTCCTAAATATTTTACTGGTAATGCAGACAACAAAATAATAAAGGAGGCAGGCTAGAAACAAACTATTTGCTGGTGTCGTTATATCATTTTCATCCAATACACTGTCCGGGCTGATGTCGTTCTGGTTAACACACGGGGGTGTGTTTCTTTCAGCACAAAAACTGTGATGATGCATTACATTTATGTAGCGCCTTTGAAGGTTCTCAAAACTTTACAGCGAAGGGGTAGGAGGAGGCAGGGGGGTTGAAGGGACTCACCTAAAGTGTAGCGCTCACCTAGGTGGTGCTCAGGCGGTAAACCTGATTTCCTCCCACACAGAAAACCTGAACTGTCACCAAATTCTTCCAACTTCCACGTTCCAAAAGGTTCTGGAAGGTGGGCAAATGACATACTCAAAGACGGACATTTTCATTACAATCTCACAAGGTTAGCATGCTTATTTATTTGTCATGCCCCACATAGAGATTTGGCACAGCCAGTTGTTACAGAGATACCCATTTTTTGATAAATTCTTTGGATGTAGAGGGAAAACTAAACCTACGAAGAAAGAAACTGTTAAAAACATCTGATTCTGCAGAGTGAGATTATTATACAGGCCGTCTATGTCCACTGCCACCAGATTGATATCGCTGGATACAGATAAATCATACAGGTGGCAGATTACATCTCTGGATATCTTCACAAAAGAAGACAGGCAATGTTCCATGAGCTTTGATGAGGTTATCAAGGTAAATAAAGACCAGCTCAAGCAAATAGTTCTTAACAACAACAATCAACCATCCCCTTACATTTTCAAGTCCTTTATGTATTGTAATATAGTGAAGCAGGCAGGACTAGCAGAATGTTAGCATATTAGATATTTAAACTATTGTGGAATAACTCTGTGATTATATACACCTGCAGGTAACGCCTCTGTGTCTCTGCAGTCCCTCTGAGCGTTTCTGCTGCTCAACAACGGAGAGAATGCACTGAGCCGAAACATCAACACCAGTCGCAGCCGCCTGTTCCGCGAACAAAATGAAGTCTCCAGAAGAGAGTTTGTTGCCTCCCTGTCACCTTTATTGGAATTATTTTCCCTGTCAGCTGAGGTGCCCGTAGGGAATGGAGTGGCGGGGATGTGCTGAGTACCACTGAGTGGAGCCGATAGCGCTTAACGCCTCGGATTGAATATTCCGGAACCTTCCCGCGCCGCGTTTATCTAATTACTCATGTTCCAAACTAGGCCGCCCCTTTAAAAGCAAGCACCCGTAATCATATCGAATTTAACATGTATGCTTTTGATACCCGAATGCTGTCTCCAGCAGATATTAGACATGCTCCCTTTTCGCCCCTATTGATCCAGAGCTTTGTATCAGCAGTTATTCGAGAATGACTGGCGTCTTGACTAAGGAGAAGTTTGTTCTTAAACTACAATAAAAGTCAAATATGGACAACTGAGCAATTCATGTTCCATCTCCAGGTACGCAAAGCAATGTCAAATGTAGGTAGAAAATGGCTTATATGTTATGTAGTACACATTCATTTCATCAGCTTTGACTCAAGGGCAAATACACAATGCACAAGCATTTAAAAAGTTTATAAACATAAACATCCCATCATCTTTTTTTCAGCCTCATAACGGCAACTACTGCTCAAATGTGGAATTTTTTTTTTTAAATATGCACTATGCTAATATGGACAATTTTGAAGTAATAGGAGTTTCAGCTTACTTGCCCAGATTGGCGATTAGTGAAGTGCCTCATTTAAAATTCCGACGGCTTCCAATTTATACTTTGTGTGCTTAAACACATCAAGCATAGTAAATCAGTCTTCATGTGTATTTAAATGCTCTATTGTTATGCAATTAAAGTAATGAAGAATGGATGAATACCAAAAAAGCAATAAAAATGGTTAATGAATGTAATACTTCTCTTATCTTTGTGTTTATTTCCAACAGAGTGAGGAAAGGATGGGATTTGAAATGAGACTCCTCTCTGTGATCTTCAGCGTAATTTTCACAGTTGTTTGCACTTTGATATCTAGCACCCACATTTGCACATGAATTACCACGCAACACAACTCACAGTGCAGACAACCGCTCACGCAAATATACACTCTGAGACGTTTTTATGGAACTTCATTTTAGAGTTCAACTTTCAATTCAACGACAAGAACGAGATGGTGAAGCACGATTACAATCGCGGAGCAGGAAATCCAAAATCACCATGGGAACACCATAAATAACACTGCCTGTATGAAACTGCTGAAACGCCATCAGCATGAGGCAAATCAGGAGAAAAGGTGGCAGTAACTGAGGGGTTCATGGCAGGGTTTCAGGACGTTTGGGGATAAATCACTCTGAACCAATGGATGCAGAGATGATCATCTCCGCTCTATTTTAAATCACACAGTGTCATTTATGAGAGAATTTAAGTAGAGGTGTCCTTATAATAAGGCAGTCTTCTTTCTTCCTTTCACTCCCCTGGTCCCCAGGCCATTTGGGGATCATGTGTGAAACCAGCTGTGCCTTTCATTGGCATGTCTTCCAGGAATGGAGCCACATGTTGCTGGAGCAGAAGTTGGCTGTATCAAGGGCTCACACAGATTTATATATGTGTGCCCATGCCAAGTACAGCACTACGCACTTACAAAGAAAGCAACCTGACAAACAATAGCCATCTACTTTGCTATTCCTGACATTTTTCTTCTTACTTTTTAAAAGTGTCGTTTTGTGTTCACTTCAGTCTACTTCCTGTTTTGCAGGAAATTACACAAACACATGGTATCAAGGACCCTGTGGTCAGAGAGAGGCAGGAGATAAGGCTCAGAATTGTAGGATGTCAGGTTCTGAATACACCGCTGTCAAAAATGTAGAATAAAATCTCATTTTGAATCCGTGACATATATGCATAAATGATCAGTGGCTTTAAGGCTACTCAACATATCAAGCTTGAATGGAGGACTAATTTATTTACTTATATAGACAGGAAGAACTTATTTTTGCTTGAGTGCCCTCTGCTTTCCTGGAAAGGATTGCTTGTTTTGATGACCTATTGAGACAAATGTTTACCATTTTATTTGTTTACCTGTGTAGACTTTACTTAGTGCACAATGTACTGTTTCCTCTATCAAGGACAGGCTGTATTGTGTTTATTTGTTAAGCTTCTGAACATTGCATACTGAGAGATTTATTTAATTTTTGTAGAGACGTTTATTCACTGAGTGCCGTGTGTTTTATGGAAGAGGAGAGGTTTTGGTGAGGTAATTTTGATATATGGAAGCTGAACATAATTTTCATTAGACTTCATTATCATTGTATTCACGCCCGTGTTCCTGCTGTCAGGTTGGGTTGGGTATTTGGGTATTCAGTTCAGGTATTAAAATGCGACGGTAGGGTCATGCATGGTCTCAGTTTCAGGCCTGTGTATACCCTTAGCAGGAGAAACACATTTGTTTACTCTGATTCCATTTGTACAGCTGACTCCAATTGGCACTTTAGTAGTGGGAAGAATACTGCAAAACATTTCTAACTAATTAAAGCAGGGTTACCAAACTCAAGATTTTTTTAAAAAAATGTATTTATTTTAATTATTATGATTTCAGTTAGTCACCTAATTAGTCAATCGTGTTTATGTATATGTGCAAAGCATTTTCCCAGTATACCATTTGCTTTAAATTGCAAATGGTTTCTCAGAATCCCAAGAGTCCACTGTCGCTATGCGTGAGTGTGTTGCAACCACTGAAGGGGTCTGCTGGAACATTACATTTACATTTTTTAAAGAACAGCGTTGCTGAGTGAGTTGCATCGGCAGCCGCACTACCCCCGGACATCCAGGCATCGCTCTCTTTCCTGTGATGAATCTCCTACCTCCTGGAGGGCATTTTCACATTATCTATCTCAGAGGAATCTGGCTCATTTGTTACGCGGTTGATGGAAAATGGGTCTCTGTCCATTTTCTTCTGTTAATCTGTTGCTAATTACTCAACCACAGTTGTCGGCCTCCTCTTCTTCGTCTTCTTTTTTTTTTTTTTGCAGAACAGCCCTTCGTGTGAAGCCCTCTTGAGAAAATGACGGGCTGAGCAGCTATGGCTGATTCCCCGTTCCCAACAGGAAAACGCCACACACGCTCATCCTAATTGGTCTGCAAACACACTGTAATTTCTCAAACTCAAGTGCAGTTTCAACTCGTGAGCATGTAAATTCTGCATCCAAAGAACTCTCGGTTAATCAGTTCTTGCAAAGCAATGCTTTTTAGTTCATTGGCGAGTCATTTGCATTTTAACCCATGAGAATGAAATGCCCCTAAATGAATCTTTTGCTTGTTACTCTTAGTCCTAGAGAGGATCAGCTAAATGACTATCAATGCAGTCCAAGACCTATGTTAGTCGTGCATGCACAGGAAAAGTCCTCAGAAGCACTGTGGAAGCACTCAGAAGCACTGAAGTGTTTGAGTGCAAATTGTGCGCACTGAGGGACTGTGTATGTGTGTGTGTGTCTGTGTGTGTGTGTGCGTGCGTGTGCGTGTGTGTGTGTGTGCGTGTGTGTGCGCGTGCGTGTGTGTGTGTGTGTGTGTGTCTCTGTGTGTGTGAGAGTGAGAAGATTGCCACTTTGCTGTGTGGGCCTGCTGTGCGCCTCTCATTCCCCGGCCTGTTAGAAGTGATGAGTGTGTGTTGTTATCTTCCCCACGCTGTGCCATCTGTGAGACGGACAATGGACCACGCCCGGGCCATTCTCCGTGGGCTTGTTTGTCCTGCGTGATAGGAGGTCGCACACACACGGGAAGCAGCACTGTCGGGCGGGGACGAATTGAAAACACACTCTTAATGATGATTGGCTAATTGGATGAGGGCCAGGGAGCCCTGGTGTTTGGTTAAACTTTGCTTGTGGCCCTGATGGAGCGGGAGAGGACCACCCTCATGGCCCTTCAGCGGTTGCCCCGGGCGACGTGAAGAGGGGCACAAACCAAGATTTGTGCTGTGAGACAATCGGGGGCATTCCGGCAGTGCTTTTGAATTGAAGTTTAATCTGGACGTTGAAGCGGAGAGGGAAGCCGTAAATTCAGTGGCCGCTCCACTTCGTTTCGATGTTAATGCTCGCGGTGTTTGCCTGGCTGTTCAGCAAAGGTCGTTTAACTGGGTTTGTTATGTTTGTCCTGGAGATCTTGAGAAAGAATCAATGCAAGTGCTCACCATCAATTTTTCTTTTTTTTTTTTTGTCTTTTTACAGTCTGTTAAATACCTCCCATCTGTGCTCTAGTGGTTTCCCCTGCATGAGATTACAGACGAAGGGGAACACTAAAGCATGCACATTCAGACACCGTCCAGGATGAGGGGGCCTATTCAGGTCACACAATGTGCAGTTTGTCCTCAGCTATAACAAAGAAATGTATTACATTGCATTACATGCATTTAGCACACACCGTTATCCGGGACAAATTCCAGCACAATAGAACGTAAGTGTATTCATTCAAGTTAACTGAGCAGCAGTGTCAGACCAAGCTAACAACACCCCCAGACCAGTAACCCAAGACCCTTATGCAAGAGTTAATTTCATCTGTTACTTTTACTTTGTTTGTTTGCCACTGCCCATAAGATAATGCCGTCTACATAAAACTTCCTAAGCATGGCAGCTGAAATCACTGTAATCTTCCAGCATATTTTTTTACACCAAGAGATGGATTAAAATCCATTTTGCAATCACTGGTAATATCAAGCTGTACACCCAGCACAAATGACAAACTCAGAATGGAGCCAGCCACTGAATAAAGGCAAACAATAATAAACCCAGGTTTTTAATTTCAGATAAGTGAAACTGTTTTAGTCAGTTTCAGGCCCAGTCTGATAAGATCAGACATTGGGCTGAGATACTGCTTCCTCTTTAAAAAGGCACACAGGGTTTTAAGTTCTAATTAGAGGGTGGTCACATGCGTGATGTACAGGAGGCTTCTCTCTCTGACCGAACCTCAGAGACAAATCTACCGTCAAGAGACCAAGCCTTCATCCCTATCAGAGGGGGACCAAACAGAGACCAGAAAGCACTCTCTCTCTCTGTCTCTCTGTCTCTCTCTCCCCCTCTCTCTCTCTCTCTCTCTCTCTCCCTCTCCCTCTCCCTCTCTCTCTCTCTCTCTCTCTCTCTCCCTCTCGCTATCTCTCTCTCCCTCTCTCTCTCTCTCTCTCTCTCTCTCTCTCTATCTCCCTCTCCCTCTCCCTCTCTCTCTCTCTCTCTCTCTCTCCCTCTCGCTATCTCTCTCTCTCTCTCTCTCTCTCTCTCTCTCTCCCCTCTCTCTCCCTCCCTCTCTCTCCCTCCTTGCCCCCCCCCCCCCAACCCCTCCCCTGAACATCCACACCATATGCGCCGTTCTGCAGACATCTCAGATCACAGGCGTCGTCAGCCTCTCCTCATCCATGCATCTGTCAGGCACTGACGCTGCGCCAAGCATAACAGGCTGAGCGGAGCCAAAAAGCGGTCACTCCTCTCGCCCTGTTTACGGACCCTGTCTGATACGCAGTGCTACACACGGCATACTCCTCTCGCCCCGTTTACGCACCCTGTCTGATACGCAGTGCTACACACGGCATACTCCTCTTTCCCTGTTTACGCACCCTGTCTGATACACAGTGCTACACACGGCGTGTTACACTGCACTCACCTTACCTGCTATCCATCTCTACCAAAGCCATCAGGCCTTTCTGATTGAGGGTACAGCAGCAGTGCCCTGCCTTAGATTCAAACCAGCAACTTCCTGTATGCTTAAGCCCTTCAAGGCAGTGATGCCTAGCAGTGCTTTTTTTTTTCTTCTGGATTCCTTCTCTTTCACCGCTTACTTGTCCCAGAGAGTATCTGGCCAGGGTCACCTTGACGGATTTTTTTTTTTTTTTTGCGGTGTTAAGCATCTCTAGCTGTTTACTACAGATTTAAGTCTAATAGAATCTTAGCCGTCACGCTTGGCTATGTTTCTCACTGCTCACTTAGAGCAGAGAGCGATGTTCATATTCTCTTATGGATTACCGATACACTCAATCACAAATGCATCTTTTTTCCCCCTATAAGTGACAGTATCTGGTGAATTCACATTTCTCTTTTTCCTCCCATTTAATAGGTTTTTGTCTGCTACGCAAACCGTGAAATCGTTTTATTTTTTGTCCCTCTGTGAATTAACTGCTTTTGACTAATATCATATCAGATGGAACGTAGTCCCCCATTAATTCTCACTAACTTCTATGCCGGAATTTGCCTTCCAATATACCAGCAGTGATGCAGTGCAGTACCGATCTGGAATATATAAAGGAAAATTAGATCTGTGTGATTATAAGATCATTAGATGCACAGTGCCTCACTGACATGTGGTAGAGCAGGTAAGTGTTTGGTGCCCTGGGTCACCCTCGGATAGCACGTCACAGGATACACATACTGAGCAAAATGATAACCAAATCCAAAATAGCATAAAAATATAAAAATGTATCTAATAATCAATTGGGCATTCCAATCTGGGAGAAAAAATGGTAAAGAAACACTGAATGTTCTGTATTAAAAAAGAAATCAAATGCAGGCCCAGGTCTCAGTGCTGAGGTGTGTAAATTATGACATCACACAGTGACAGCGTTGTTCTGAAGGCAGGATGAGCGGTGGAGGAGGTGGGATGCCCTAGCCAAGGGCACGTGTGCCGTATCGGCCCCTCGGCCCTCACGGCGACTCCCGCGCCGCGTACCCGGGCCCTAACGATCCCGCGGCGGAGGAGACAGACTTAAACAGAACTGCCGGACAGCTTGGCGAACAGCGTGCGTCCGCGGCTTTCCCCCCCCTGCCCCCCCCCCCCCCGCAGAGCCCCTCGCTGCCCACTCATCTGCGGTGCGCTGCTGGGTGCGCGGTGTCGGGCCGTGGGCCTCCGCGGCTCTTTAGCAGCCAGGCAGTCTGCTCCGGGAGCCCCACCCGCATCGCAACCCCCCCCCAGCCGCCTCCCCCCCTTCCCCGACCACCCCTCCCCCCGGCCCCCGCCCCCGCCGCACCCTGCACCACCGCCATCCGTCCAAAAAGTCTCTGAGCGCACGGCTAACCGAGCAGAAACACCATCTGATCGCCGACGTTCTTCCAAACGACTTCCGAGGGAGGGGTGAAGGAGGGACCGATGTCTGTTTTTTCTAAATTTTTATATTTTTTCATTTTTTGAAGGTGACGATGGCTGTGGCTGTCCTTAGAAGAAGAACAAAAAAAAAAAAAAATTAAGAGAAGACGCCGTGGAAATGATGTTGACAGTGTGCTGCTGGTGTTTGGAAAAATGCTGCTGGAATACAAACAGCTCTCGACTTAAAGATCATGGCTGATTTGTTTTTCCTGATGGGTCTCAGTGTATTTGGCTTTTGAGTTGACTCACCCCTGTCCTTCCATCAAGCTTTCACCGCAAGGTGCCTCTTAAATATTACAATGCACGTTAACCTACCTTTAATAACATACATTTCACAGCAGCTGTAGAATATCTCACCTCAGCTCAATTCATATAAAGCTTTTGAACATCGTTTTTTTTTTCTTCCTCTTCTTTCCCTATTTGCCTTTCCCTCTCCGCTAAGTCCTCCATCTCTCCTTACGACTGATATCACCCCCGCATTGAGCAGCACAGTGGAGGACTGCCGAAGAAAGCATGACTGACACTATCCAGATCATGGATCAAAATGTCAAGCTTTTCTTTTTAAAGTTTGCTTTATCGCTTATTTTTAGGTATGGAGGAAAGTTGGGAGCAAATGAAATGAGTGAATTATACCGAGATGTGAGAAACAGCCAACGGGAAAAAAAAAGATAGGTGTAGATATGACGTTTTCTGGTGCCAAGCTTTCTAAAGAGTCCTTTTTATGCCAGGGGCAAAGCTAGGTGTGTATATCTGCTGTCTTTACACCTCTCGCTTGCAGGAGCTCTGGACTGCTCAGTCCTTTTGATGTCTGTGATGTGGCTCTGTTTGATTTGACAAGGTGTTTGGACCGAAGTTCACATTCCCGGCTCTGGCCGCTAATTGTTTGTTTGCTTCGCCTTGCCGACGCTGCTTTAATTCAGATTTAAAATTTGAAAAGGGATGTTCTCAAACAGGGGCTGATCTTCAAATCAGAAACTCTGAAACTCAGTGGAAGATCAGACAGTGCACAGTGGCTAAACAGAGCTGAAATAAGCCATTATTTACCTGACTAAATGGATGGCCCCGAAAAGCCGGCGTGTTCCTTATTTTTAGGCATTAGCGGATTATTATCACAGGGTCATTTTCCCTTGATTTCATCCAAGGCTGTCTGCAAATCCATGCTAAACACGGGGGCTATATAGAGATGCTTCGGAAGACAAGAGCGAACAGCTGTCTAAATTAAACGCTGGAAAGCCATCGGTGAGTCTAGACAGCCAGGTTTATTGAAGTGATGTCGTCTGTCAATTTGATGGAGGACGAGGCAGAGAGCCGAGTCTGTTAAAGGGATAGGACGCAGCCTTGTGTGTAATTTACCTTACAGAAATAAAGGATCAATTTTCACCCCCCTGAGGTGTTATTTCCTGTTGATTGTGATGTCACAGTGCACCATCACGAGATGAGGAAAACACGTCCGTCGCCCTGCGCGTGTATAAGCTCCGCCAGCCGTTCTGTGGCGAGGAGCAGCGCGGTAGGTAAAAACCGACCCGAGCCTTTCTCCTGTGACGCCAGTGCAGTCACAGAAATAGAAAGTGATGCAGGAGGCGCTCTTGCGATTGCAGTGAGATCATCGCTGCCTATGGACTGAGGAGGGCGTGCGTCCCTGGATGCGCTAACAGCACTGGCAGAACCGAATGTGCCATCTCTGAGTCACCTGTGGCCAATCACGGAGGGTCATGCCAAGTCCCCACCGCTGAAATCCACCGCGGTCCCGGGCTAATGTAGTCCATCGTTTAAACAAACAGCCGCAATCATCCTGTTGTCTGCACCTGAGTGGGGTGGGCGATAACTGTCCTTTTCTGCGTTTGAGTGTGAAGGTAATTGGCTTGGAAGCTTGAAAGGGATGATTATCTTTTTTTTTTTTTTCCTTTCTATTTAAGTGGGAGGGTCATTTGGCCATCGCCGTGATTGACACTCTCAGTACATTATATTTTCAGAGCGTACAAGTTAGCTTTATCTTGGATTGCATTGCAATCGTATTCTAGCAGTAAACTATAAGGGTAATAATGCTGTTGTTGCACATTAAAAAAAACATTACTGAGGTTAGGAAAAGTCTGAGGGAAGGGGACTGCAGGTTACTGGTGGGGGTAGATTTAAAATGTGGAGTATGAAGATATGCATTTGATTTCAAATTGTGTCATTCATGACATACAGTACTTTCGGGGAACAGATGGATTGTAATAGGTGTAACAGCATACAGTTGTTTGTTAAATATAATTTACAATATTTTAGGCATGATGACTCGACCTTGAAAATTCACGGTCAGTTACTGCCCAAGTAGATTTGGTTACTTAGTTTGGTTACTTGTGGGAGGGGAGACCTCCTGGGAAAAGTTGTACAGAGAATCTCAGTGTAAACACACATCACTAAGAGCTCTATTCTCAGATTTACTCTCTCTCTCTCTACCTCTTTAAATGGTCAAGCAAGCCCCGCCCTCAGCTGATGCTTGATTGGTGCAGAAAAGGCTCTTGTGTATCACTCAGGTGTGGAGGCAGGGGAGGGTCACCCCACCTCTATACTTATGCTTGCATTAATCGTTGTGCACTTGGCCTCGCCACTCTTGTTTAACATATAATTGTATTGATTTGTTTGTATAATTCATACGTCATGTTTCCTTCCCAGCAGAATTACCTTGCTGTGCGTTTTAAGTGAGGGAAAAGCGCTATGGACTATAAATAGAATGTACCATTACTAAGATTCCCTTCACTGTAGAGTGCTTCGAGCTCAACAAGAGGGATCGAAATCCCTAAATAAATGCAATCATTTCCTTCACTGTAAACAATTTCAGCATATTTCCTGTGAGATTTAAATCATATTAAACACGTCACTTGAATCTTTGAATTGTTATTGGTGGGCACTTCAGGTTTTTCCACCTTTCATGGAACTGATATGTATTGACACCTTAAAAACTCAGGGATGAGAAAGAAAGGTTTCCTCTTGTTAAACACACAGGTGAGAGATCCTGTTAAACTCTCTAAAGCCCTGGGTAAAGAATGCCCATACTCTGCCAGCAGCCGTCATATCCAGTTGGAAACATTTGCCTCAAATGCACATTTTGCCCTCAGCCTCTGAAATTACTGAGAGGAGAACATCCATTCCATTAAATGTCATTTTCAGAGTCTGTTGAGAAAGAGAGAGAGAGAGAGAGAGAGAGAGATAGAGAGAGAGAGAGAGATGATTATTTCTGCGGAAAAAATGCAAGAGGGTGAAAATGAGGTGTTGTTTGATCCCTACCCCGTGTTCTGATTTTTATTTATTTATATTTTTTTGGGAGGTGGGGAGGTGGAGGGTGGGGGGGGGGGGGGGGTTATGGGGTGTAAATAGCCCTCGTTGTCTGAAATGAGAATGAGTCTGACAGGTTTGATTACAGTAGTCTCTCCCTGTAATCCTTTCAGATGTTTTCTCTCTACCACAGTGCGTTGAGCTATGTTATAATTAACTTGGCTGCCAAGAAATGTTACACATCATCAGATGTTCACTGGCCTAAGGAAGTCACAAAGTGGCAGTGGTATTGTTCAGGGCTTAATCAGGTCAAGGCTATGGCAACTTTAATTACAGTTATTTCCAAGGTACTGGTTAGCATCCATAACAACAAATCTTGTCACATGTCAACTTTTTGTATCTTTTTTAAAAGCCCAAGAGGAAGCAATTAGGTTCAATCTCCCATCCCCTGCCAAAGAGCCCTCAGTGCATCAGTAAATTTGTCATATGAAACTCTGACTCTTGTGTAGATTATAGCTCATGCTGTTATGACTCATAATAGAAGAATTCACCGAAAAGCAGATAAACTTGCACCGAATAATATCTGTGGGAGCCGCTACTTGTGTTTGCCAAAAAAAAAGAAACAAAAATGATGCATTAGATATGAATGTTATCGTAAATATTATTAGTCATATTAGCTGTAGTAGTCCTAGTTATACAATGAAAGCAGTTATAATAAGTGTCAATGCTGGAGCAATAGACCAGGTATAGCAATACTATAGCATTGTAGCTATGAATAACAATGATAAGCACTCTGTGCTCTTTATAGCATTTTTATAAACCCTTGGCACAGTGCAAGGTGTGTGTTTTTACACACTGTTTAATCGCTTTTGGTACAGATTGACACTTACAGGTGAAGTGAATTCCCAGTGGACAGGATGGAGATCTGAACACTCTAGAGCAAAGGTTTGCTCCATCTCAGTGCTACGCAGCAGCAGAGCAAAACTGCTCAGAAACGGGGAACATTCACACGGCGACACGGAGAGACCTCACACATTCATAAATGTCCCTCCTTGAAGCTCACCATCACACCCTTGGGTTTAGACCCTAGAAAGAGTGACAGGAGTGTCTGAGAAAAGAGAGATTACTCTTCGACCTTTAACCCTGTGAACCCTCTCCTATTTAACTCCCCCCAGTCTTAGGCAGATTCCTCAGGGTCTGTAATAGCTATCCACACATGCCATGTATCTTTTTGTTCAGAACTACTTTGTGTAATGGGAAATACCACCAAAGACCACTAATAACACGCACTGCTTTCAACTCTCATCGAATTTAGTCTTGTCAGTGTGATCAGATGAGCTGAGATAAATGTGAATCTGAATACACTACAGCTGTTAATAGGTGAAGATTGTGTCTTCATTGTATATAATCCTGTTGCTGACTGATTGATCGCCACGTAACATCCACGTTTCTGGTACATTGCGAAAAAAGAAAATGTTTCTACATCCTGAAATAACCAAGATATTGAACAGAGATGGAGGTGATGAAAGATAGATTGGAGTCATTGGAAATAAAGGAGAAAACCTCTGATTAGGCAAAAATACAGACAAACTTTGCACTACTATTGCGAATCCATACCAATGTTATAATTAACATATCAAAAGCTACGAGCCTCCTGTACTCGGCAAAACGGACGTTAAGTTCATGAATGCTCATGTGGCCTGCGCGCTTGCATTGAAACTCATGTTACTAGCCCCACAAACAAAATACCACTGAGAAGCACAACACCAAATCCAACCTCAACAATTATGCAATGAACAAAATGATGCCAGTGTGTGCAATTCCACAGTGTATAAACAGCACTTGCATGCAGCTACCTAGTAGTCATTGCAGTTTTTTTTTTTTACATTATTGGCATTTTTCAGACACTCTTATTAGAGCGACTTACATCAGTTACAGGTGTTACCTGTAGAGATAGGTGCTATCTCTTTATACAGCTGGATATTTATTGAGGTAGTTGTGGGTTAAGTACCTTGCCCAAGGGTACAGCAGCATTGCCCTCGTGGGGGATCGAACTGGTAACCGTTCGGTTACAAGTCCTGCTTCTTAACCACTATGCTACACTGCCCGCCGTTCACTTCTAACAGGTAGTGACAGTGTGCCTATGCATGTACAGTTAGCCATACATATAATGTTACCACAGAGTCCACTGAGGCTGTACTGCCAATACTAATGAACTACAACAGAGGAACAAAGAAAGGGGAACCAAGCCTTCATCATCTAATGCAAATCAGACAAAAAGTAGGTCACAGGTAAAAATGAAATGCATGTATATATTTATATATGTATATGAATGCGTGTATATGTATGTATGCATATGTATACTGTTTTTCATTGGGATTTGGAATGGAACAGGGTAATTGATTGGATTCTGTGGTTAGTGGTGCTCCGGACTTACTGCATCACCCCAACTTTGGAAATTATTTTTTTTTTTTAATGCTCCCAGCTGTAGTTCCAAGATCCAAGTCTTGATTAAAAATAAGCCATGCAATGTCCTGTTTGGGAATTCCTCGCACCCTGGGCTCATAGGTATGTCATAAGCTGTGGAATCGCGGGTATCTCCAGACCCTTCTCCTCACGAGGGGTCCCCTCGGACCCACGCACACATTTTTTATTCATTAGATTTTTGATCGATTCCTGCGACGACGCGTGTCGCTGCTAGGCTGCGGGCGCGTGCAGCTGGGAGGGGTTTAGCGAAGGCAAATATTCAAAACAGCAAGGTGTGTTTAAATGGGCTGGGTAGCGTGGTAACGGCGCGCTAACAGCGTGCTGATGGTGTGCCCCAGCTGTTTGAAGGTGGTGTGATGAATAGCCGTTGGTTGTGAGAGAGTGCGTTAGGGGCGGGTTCTGTCTACCTGAGGACGGTCTATAGGTGATTCTGGCTTAATGATAAATTGGTGGTTTCAAATTCACTAACGCACACTGATTTTAAATGTATCAATGGCAATGACAATCTGTCCCTTCATCCACGAAATATAGCTATTGATTGCATGTTTTTGATCATTTGTTATAAGTCCAGTGGTATTTATTTTACCATCACATGGAATCATTTATGAAATTCAGCCTCCAGCTTCGGTTTGGATTCCATGCTTACTTGATGGTTACTATATTTCCACAGGGATATCTTGGGGCAAACATTCACGGCTGCAAATAACAGCCGTGATGCAAATAACACTTTCACTTTGCATTTCACATGGAAACCAATGAAATGAACAGATCTGTGTTATATGCAATTTATAATGGTGTGATAATCTAGGATTATAGGGGGTTTCAAACACCATGAGGGAAGTCTGGATCATATTTCACATATATAAGAGGAAATTTCGATAAAATTATAAACTCAGAGAGGTCATAATAAATTGTATAAATGGCCCATGCATTGAGGGTTCCTGACCCCTGGTGTATTTCATTAGTATAGGTTTCGTAGCCTGGCATTTCATGACATTGTGTTACTAATCAGAAATCTGACAGTGTTTTAAATTAGCCAGATTGTGTCAGGTAGCATCATAAATTTCAGTGAAGAGTAGAGTTTTGCCCCTGTGCAGAAGAAAATTTTTTATAAGTGTGCAATGCTAACAATGTATCACATAAAAAATAAACAGAATATGCAAGTAGTTTAACAGAGAATATGCAATTAAAATAATACAGAACATTAATGTGAAAAAACAGTTATGTACCTAATGTTTAATTGTGTAAGAATACTTTGTATTAAACAGAACTGATACTCCTACAAACATATGCTGGGAACATTCTAGAAAGTATTATATTTCACATACAATGGCAACATTTATGGCTTCATATGGGCAGTGATATGGTGTGGGAGTGTTAACTGTCCATACACTGATTGGCTGTGTTTAATGTACACTGTACATTGATGTGCTAATTGTACTCTACACACTACACTGATTGGCTGTGTGCACTGTACATTGCAAAATGATTGGTTGTGTGAGTTGAATACCGTACACTCACGTGGGCATGTACTGTGGTTGCAGCACATACATGGTAAAAGCAAAGACAAATGTCTTACGTGCTTTTATTTTGTGTTTTATTCAACCCCCCAAAAAAAAGACGAAATAGCTTCATCCGTGAGTGGAAAATGACTGCAGGATGTGCAGTTGTTAGTGTCTGTCCTTATCTCTGTGCCCCCTCTGTATCACCTTCACAGATGGAGTGACCACAATGCATCACTGCAATGGATCAAAATATGCTAGCCAGAAATTCTCACCAGATGTTTCAGATTTGGAATGGAGGATGGACTTTTCCGGAAAGTACAAAATATTAGAGTGTAAAAAATAAACAAATAAAGTATGTGTGCGTGTGTGTGGATTTAGCCAAACAAAAATTAAAATAGTGCTAAGAAAGTAGCAAAGTACAGCTCATGCACAATTCAGATGTGTACACTACTCAATTAGTGGCAAGAAAGTGGACCCCTTTTTTATTCCAATTATAGTTACGATCGTAACATTCCACAAATTGCTTTGAGTTTTAGAATCACAAAAACTAATTCAAGTCTGTTTACTACCAAGTATGAATAATGAAAGTGACAAAATGAATCTCTCAGCAGTAATCGTAGTAGGGCTTTAAGCACTGTTTCGTTAGGCTTGAATAGTTTTTGTAATTATGTTTTTTTTTTCTTCAGCCTATGAATAGTTCAGAAAAAAGTATAGTTCAGTCTATAAAAGTCTATATCTAAAATGGATTCTCTTGCATTGGATTGTGTTGCTGGCTGGCATTAAATCTCCTTTAGTGCCAGCAGCATGTTATCTATATAGTGAATTATGTGCCGTGTTTCTGTAATAGCACATGCCGTCCTTTTTGGGTCATAGTCTGTGCATTTACATGTGGAGAAATTGGCTTTGAGGTTTATTCAATGTTATGTATGAGAAAACTATCAGTGGACCAGTGTATGTTCAGTTAAACATGCCATTGATTTACTCCTTTATTTATTTGCTGTTACTTTATTAAGACCGGAGAAACCAGGCCAAATCCACAAAAGCACCTGGCTGTGTGATGCCTGCGGACTGTGAACAGGATATAGAGAGAGAAAGAGAAAAGGATATTCGTATTTTTGCTCCTTTTCCCTTCTTTTTTTCTCCCCTCTAATGTAAGCAAATCTTGAAGAATGGTGTGTTTGTAGAACAATGCACTCTCTCTCTCTCTCTCTCTGGGCCAGGAGGTTGAGTGAAGCCCTTTACACTCCTGTGATGTGAATTGAAGAAGCGCTGTCCTCACCGCATTGTGGAGGAGGTAGATGCACACTGTCACATGCCATTATTGCATTACTTACAGAGTGAGCCTTCACCACTCAGCTCAATGCGACACGGAGGGCTCTCAGGGATGCCCTGGTTTCCACAGCGACCTGCATCCTGACCGCGGGCCCCATCGTTGCCGGGGCCTGGATCCAGTCCACCTGTGTAATTTAATTAGACTCACCGTTTAATGCAATTGTTGCTTTTGTTCGACACAAGTCCGGTTGGGCGAGTTTAGCTATGATTGAAATTTATTAAAAAAATGTGTTTGTACTGAAAAAAAAAATGGAACATGAGCATTTGTCAAAGTTAAGGATAAATTAAGTCCAGGCTTAGAACATTCCAGAATACCCCCCCCCCCCCCCCGAAATGTTTGATCCCTAACTTGGATTTTAAGCAAATTTGAGATTTTTTTATTAATATATATACAACATATGCACGCGCGCACATAATCTCATACAGATACAGAGACAGGACTAAAAGACAACTCATCAGACAATATTACTTTCATCCACTACTCAGAAGTCCATGTTTTGCTCTCATTACAGCAGATAATGCCTCTGCATTGGTTACAGGCAATGTCCACATGGCAGCCCACACACACACACACACATCTATTCTTTTATGTCATCAGGAGTTATATAATTAATTGCCACATTTATTACTCATTTGGTGTTCAGTTTTGCTGTTAAGTCTATAATTTTATCTTGTGTTTTGTTGTTGTTTTGTTATTTTGAGCCGCCTTCTTCAGCAGGGTTATAATGGTGAAAAGAGCCACACTGAGCTCTGTGATCGCCTGATTGTCTTTCAGTGATCTCTGTCCACTTGCACCTTGTCAACACAGATGTCAGATTTCAGGTTACCTCGAGTGTGAAATATCACAGCATGGTTTCATCCCATCCTCACGGTCTCCTTCTGCAGATCCTGAAACAAGACATCCGGGGGAAGAAGAAGAAGAAGGAGCTCATATCTATTAAAAAAATATATTTTAAAAAATACGAAAAACTTGCTGTGTGTGAATGCATTATTACTGCTGAGCTGAGTCATACTCACCCCACGCGAAAAGGCCCAAAACACTCAAGTGGAAAAAAAACAAAAAACACAGCTTTCCAATGCACTCAGCATTTTTTGCATTCTGCATTGGCAAATGGTTAAAAAAATGCTTATAGCGTTTTCTTGTGTGCTTAATTAGTCATTATTCTAAATTGCAATATCTTCACAAAACTGATGTGAAAAGAATATCATAATTATAAGATAACTTATCTTGTGAGCCTAATTATGCCAATTTAACTTGTCACAATCGTGAAATCGTTTGTTTTATAATCTCGATGCAACCCGTTTGGGATAGGAGGGGAAGAGGGGGTGTGAATCATTGTGCAGTTCACCCAGAGCAACAGCTAAATGAGTAACATAGCATTGGTAAGCTCACATGAAGCGATAACTCTCGATGGTATCATTTAAAAATGAACCTACAGCAGTGTCTCATTTTTATCTCTTTTTTGTTTTGTTTGAATACGATTGTCTTCATTCAGGCTGGTATTCAAAGAAAACCACCAAGACATCTTAAGGAGAGTTGCTATTCAGTTTAAAAAGGTCAGGAAACGGTCTTAAATTAGGGGTGTCCTGACTGACAGTGGGAGCTCTATAGAGGGTAATAGACAGCTTTTGACATACGCCTTTCACTCTTTGAGATGAACCAAGAGCTGGGCAGATTATGGTATTCACTGGGGAATGTCATGTCATGTTGGTTTAATGCAGTGTTATACTGGTGGAATAAAGCATTAAGCTAATCTAATTGTACCCCTTTCTTGTCTTCAATACACAGACGTATAACATGAAGACAACTCTTTTGATGCAATAATGAATTGTACAGCAAAAACTATCTGCGAGTCAAAAGCAGTTATGGAGTAAAAACATAATTTATCTTGTATATTTCTGATAATATTCCAGAAAATGTATTCATGTTCATATTTTGGGGTTTTGATTACCATACAGTATGACAATGTATCCATGTCAGACATGGATATTGTGCACACAGGACTAGGACGTGCACAGACATATCCATAAATACAAAAAGGTGTGTATATTGAAGTATGTATATTGATGTATTTAAATGTATTTAAATACACGTTTTGTCTTTCTGTCTGTGTCTCACTTACGCACGCGCATGCACACACCTAGAACGCGCTATGCTGCTGAAACCGCAGGGTCGCTCGCTGAGGGACCGGTTCTCCACTGATCCCAGCGCAGTGTAGTGTAACAGCAGCCAGCCGGCTGTGAAGCAACACTCCATCCTTCCTTCCCTCATCCCCAGCTCTCCCTGGTGGGGGTGGTGGGGGTGGGGGGGGGTCAGAGTTCCCCTTTAATCAGCCTTGGTGACACCAGCGGCAGGTGTTTTGGGGTCTCTTTACTGCTTTTTGATCACCCCTCCAGGGTCACCTGGCCCCAGCAGTGTGTGATACTCGGTACGAAATGTCATTACCAAACAAAAGAAAAGCAACCAACAGTGACAGCAGAATTCATCAGACTGGTCTTAAAGGTTAGAATGCAAGAATCACCCTCAATATTCCTAACATGAACTAAGTAGCACACCCCACTCTTTCTCTCTCTCTCTCTCTCTCTCTCTCTCTCTCTCTCACACACACACACACATACGCACACACACACATACGCACACACACACATGCACACATACACACAGACACATGCACACACACACACACACACACACACACACACACATACACACAGACACATGCACACACACACACACACACACACACACACACACACACACACGCACACACACACACGCACACACACACACATATAGCTCATTATAGGAATGTTTGTACAATCTTAACATCAAAATGCATGTACTCTTGTTATATATACACTTTCTCATTGAATTGACGGGATGTCCTTATGGGTAAGGTAAGCTTTCCTGGCCATCTAATAATATCTGCACAGCACAAATTGAACTTAGCAGTGTCTAATGTAAAGCTGTTGTAGTGTATGGGTCTATAACAATGTCCATTGTTACAGGAGCCACCATGTATCCTTGCATTGTTTCACCACTGAATGCATTAAAATTAACTAGCCAGAATATTCTTAGCCAAATGCAGCTGTGCTGTTTGACAGAATAAAACTATACAATGAACAATGCACCCTCACCACAACCGAGCCCCTGGGCAACAAGCCTCTGTCTGTGAAAGCCAGGGACCAATGAAAACAAACAATAAAAAGCTAGGATGAGGTAACACAGTTGTTTCAGTGTTTTTTTTTTTTTTTTTGTCAAGTGCAAATGAAAGCATTTAATGGCTGCATTTGACTTAATCACAGATGAACTGTGCATTTCATTACTGAATTTGATTTGATGCGACATACTTCACTGTCCACCGGATTCAGTGAGCACTTTTTCAATTAACGAAATGAAGGTAAATACACCTTTAATAGGGGGTGAAATACAGAGGGTAGACAAAATAATGTAAAAAAACAAAAAAGAATGTTTTTATATAGCTAAGTTGCAATTAATTCTACAATTGCAATTGACTCTATATGTGTTTCATATTAAATAGTGAGCATAAATTAGAAATGTTTCTGACAAAAAAGACATTTTAAAATTTGTACATGGGTTTTTAAAGCAACATGCAAGATCCAGCAGATTTTCAAATTGCAGGTATGTCAGTCATAGAAACAGCAAAAGTATTTATTGTGTCAAGAGAAAACAATATCGAAAATCACGACAGCTGTGCTAAACAAGGAAAAACTACATCAGTAAAGAGGAACAATCATTGCAAGTCAAAGCTCTATACCTCCGTGACTGAGTCTGTATGACAAGAGTTTCACAAAGCTGACATTTATGTCAGGGCTGCCATGTGGACATTGCCTGTAACCAATGCAGAGGCATTATCTGCTGTAATGAGAGCAAAACATGGACTTCTGAGTAGTGGATGAAAGTAATATTGTCTGATGAGTTGTCTTTTAGTCCTGTCTCTGTATCTGTATGAGATTATATTCGGAGGAATCCAATCTAGTGGGAGTAACTGAATCAAATTGTTACTCTGCTTAGGCAGAAAACCTGTTTTTTCTAATGAAATCATTTCAAATCCCAAAATAGGTGAAGTAAAACTTCTGAAGAAATCGGCCCTTATCTGCTAATCGGCTAGTGCAAAATCTGACTGAATTTGTCTCATATCTAACATGGCATTAAGGGTAGATTTCAGAGGGCAGATTGACATCAAATTTCCAAGAATTGTGACATCACAATTGGTGTTTGGAGGATATGCTATTATAAACATGAGACAACACCACTTCTTTATTCATGACATCTTGCACTCACTGTGAGACATCATGCATGGTCGTAGGTTGTTCTGCCACACAGAGCACTTTGCAAGAGTTCAAAACTTTCCAGTAATGACTAAATTTCACATGGACTCAGAGATTTCCCACTGCAGTCAGTACTTAAACAAGACTACCTTAAGCCAGCAACTCTCATGGCATCAATGTTGGATGTAACAGTGATCTAACAGTGCGGTGGTCAGGAATATCTTCAGGAATATCTCCATCTGATTCAGTTCTGTTCTGTATACATGTAAGCACTGAGTTTACTCACAGATTTAGTGCAATACCTGATGTTCAGTGCTGTTACACGAACTGCCGGGGAAGACAGGGCAGGGAGGCAAGCGGGACCCAAATCACAGTGTTCAGACAGGTGTATATTACAGGGCATTAAGGATCTTTCTCAGCTCACCCTGGCACATTTACCAGCTGCAAACAACCTCCGACATCAGAAAGACAACACAGCTAGCTGAAACGTACCGTGGTGAGGAAGGGGCGCTACGCTGAATTCATTTCTGTGAGGCTTCTTCTGACACTTTTGATGTGGTCATGCTGATGAATGTAAATGTCTGTCGCCAAGAACAGAGTGAAGGAGCTGGACACAGCCCACATTAATGAGAGCTAAAGAAATGAACAATAAGTGATTCATGTAAGAAACACGGGCGTCTTCTCAACACGATTAGGTGGCTTAAGAAAACGTGTACATTATTAAACGTAGTCATTTTTGTGCTCGTTTCCTGTGTCCTGCGGGCAGCTCTGAGTGATGATGTTAAGCGAGCATTAAATTTACATGGCATACCTGCACCTGGTGCTCACACTGATACCTGGAGCTTTACTGTTCGTCTTTGCTACAGGCTATCATACGCACGCTAAGCCGTCCTGTACATCATGTAGCAGAGGCCTTTTCCGAGGACTGATGCAAACTGGCACTGCTAAAACTCTGCATATTCACATGCACAGGGGTCACTCGTGGTCTCTATCGGTACACATGTTGTGCATATTCCACAGCACTGGTTGCATAAGTAGCACTTATTGTGCAACATCTTATGACAAGAACAGGCCAGTCTATCCATCTAGACTCATCTGGTATCCTTGCGCTTGTGTTTTTGTATACTTCCAAGTTTTGTTGAGATATGTCATGTATTCATGACTCTGTGCTTAAAAATAAACATCATTTCTAGTGTCAGTATGAAATGTATCTTTAACTCATTTCCATATATGCCCCTTTGTTCTGATGACAGAAGTCAGTTGGAAATAGCTTCTGTAGTCTACTTTATGAATCCCTTTTTTAAAACCTTAGACCCTCTTTCAAATCCAGCTCAGGATCTAAAGTCACCTGTCAGTAATTATCAGCCAGGTGATTTATGGACAGCACTGAGCTATTTTTTTTTTAATCGTATGGAAAGCACTTGTTAGAAGTAGAATGCATTTAGACTCTACTGTCAAGTGGAAATACTTCTGACGGTAGAACACTCTTATTGAGTGCACTATTTGGGTGACAATGCAACTTACTGCATTGGTAAAAAAAATGGAATTTTATATATATATATATATATATATATATACATGTACTGCAGAATATACAGTATGTACCCATTCCTGAGCTGAGCTTAGTGTTCTAACTGCCTCTCATTATTGTAAGATAATTACACAATTATCAAATTATATTATATTATATTATTATATTATATATTATTATATTACACTATTTTAGATTTACTTTCCTTGCCAATTAAAAGTGTGGAGCAATAGTATAAAACATGTTTTTATTCTGCTTTTTGTGCACTTATTTGAGAGGATGTTTGAGTATACCACTTGTTTCAGCCAGCAGAAGGCATCTAACTCACCAGGAGCTGGTCTGTGAACTGAAAAAATAAATAAAACAACTCTCTCTGTTGCTAATGATTATCTGTTATAACACATCTGTTAAACATCTTGACCTGGGATGCAAGTGTATGTGTGTGTTTGTGTTTGTGTGTGTGTGTGCGTGTGGGTGGTATTCTGAACTTTCCACCATTCCTTCTGTATTGTAGCAACAGCTGACATCAGCGCAGTATACAAAACACAAGTGCCAATCCTCAAAGCTATATGGGTCGCATACCTCAGAAGACAAGAATACACGGATATCTGGAGCAGAAATTTCATCGGATTTTTTTTCTCTCTAATTAGCACGTGCGCAGAATCGGCACGTCTGTGACACGGGTCCGGCCAGATGTTCTGCGAGATTGGGCCTGAGGCGAAGTTTCGTGTAATACAGAACGAAAACATGACATTCGTTTCATTTCTCACCAGAGCTTCATTTTTACACTCCTACCGCTGTACATCTTCTCCCATTGGGGGGGGGGGAGTGGGGGGGGACGCAGGCGGCCTATTTCAGTGGATTCCAGTGTTCAATGTCAGTAAAGTGCTTAAAAAACGAACACACCGTCATTTTTAAACTTTTCAGAAAGTACTTGTATATGCTCTTTTTAGCTCCAATTTCATGATATTTATGATGTAAAAATGTAAAAAAGTAATAAAAAAAACACTCCTACATGCACATTTGATTCAATGGAAGATACAACTGCATCAGAAACAGGTGTACACACCTGCGTGCCTTCTGCTTTCAGCCTGTTGCTGCTGTCTGCACGTCAGTACTAACCTCCAGAACAAACATGACACGCTGCTGCTCTCTAAACAAAAGCGCAAATAAGCAAACAGGCACGGAGATTAATGAGTTATCAGCAGAGCTGATAGGGATGCCACTGTTGGAATCATTTTGAACCTGACAGCACAGCCTGACCTTTACTTGAAACCCGTAATTCACTTTGTCCCTTTGAATAAAAAATTAATAGAACTACCAAACGTTAATTTTTCTATTCCTAGTTTTCCAACAATACTGTTATGACCAGCTTTCCTGGCGCGAGAGAAAGTGGTGCGAGGCAGAACTCCATTTCCAACTAACTGACGCTGGGGATCTCCTCACAGGCCAGCTCTGTCCTCTGGGCTCCACAGCCACCCGAGCTTCAGCAGTGGTTTGTTCAGATTAGTTTACTTTATTAAAAAGGATGGCACAAAGATGGCAGTCCAGTGCTCAGCTCAAGAGAACTGACAGAAAATGGGTGACTCCAAATATACAGTCTTGCGAGTCCCAGCGGAACAAACAGCATATCAAAATGATCTAGCGCTAAGGCCGCTGCAGGGCTTTAGCAAACCTTCTCTACTGGTGTCCCAGCACAAACAAACAACATAACAAAAATGACTGAAATCATTCCAAGCCTCAACCAAATGCTGTCAACTGGTGTCCCCATCCAGACTGCATCCAAAACAATAGCTGCATATGTCTCCATCCTGTTCCAGAATGCTGCTACAGTTCTCCTCTCCCTCCTCTTCCTGTCAGTAGCACACCTACAGTATATAGGCTTACCTGGAAGGGAGGCTGCCTCTAGCTGCATGGAAAAAAAAAATGAAACACAAAACAAAAGCCAAAAGTGTGCATGTGTGTGAGTGTGTGGCCCTATCCCTAACAACAGATTCTACTTACCGCTATATACAGCTATTACTATTACTACTACTACTACTACTACTACTACTACTACTACTACTACTACTACTAATAATAATAATAATAATAATAATAATAATAATAATAGTAATAATAATAACAATAATTAATCTGAATCCTAATCTGTCTACCACAGTTAGAAGGCAGGGGTAGAAAAAAAAGATGTTTTTATCTCTTAACTAATTCTGTCTAAAATGGCAGCTCTCCAGTGATAAATACAACACCTCAGACTATACCAGTTTTGTAATTTTAAAGATGAGTACAGGTCAGACTTTGATCTAATTCCACTAAGAGGATGGGAGTATGTGTTGCTGTATCTCATACAACGTTATCATATCTCATATATCTGCTGGAGACCACCCACAGCGGCACTTCAAAGTAGTGCAAGGTGTTTCTTGGGGATCCGGTGAGTAATCCAAGGTTTCCTGGCAATGAAGCAGAAAGAGCAAACATGTTAATCAACAGAGAGAAGACGGCAGCCATTATTGATTTGTATTATTTATTCACAAGCAGAGACCGTTATCCAAGGGCAGCTCGCATAGCTACTGTTTTCCATTTCATTTCCATGTAAGAAACCTGGCTGTTTCTCACTGAAGGTTAAGCGCCTTCCTCGGGGATACCGCCGCAGTGCCACACAAGGGATTGGCAATCTAACCACCTAACTACGCTGCTCCCATTAATACATACAGGACAGCAGGGGAGAAGAATAGGATGGAGCTGGCTCGGTCATGTCAAATGCATGGCGTAATGGATCTGCATCTCTCCCACCTAGACTGCTGCAGCTCCCCATTGTGCAATAAGACTCCTGCAGTTTATAAAGCGTGCTGCTGCCTGATTGGTCCACGATGTCCCCTGATTGATTCTCCCATGTCTCTGCTTTCTCGACCTCCCTTCACTGGGTACCAATTGTGATCTTCTGTCTCTCCTATGGGCAATTAATGTGGCGAGTGTATCTTTTTTAAACGTGCAAAGAGTTTTAAGTGGGTACATGGAAGTTTCTTTGCATGCATGTGGAATGTGTTAGCATTTTATTTTGAATGGTATAGTCTTTAGGTATAGTCCTTAAGTCATATATATGTGTATACATATATTGCTTTGTGCATGTGATTTACAGTGTCAATCTAGGCACACAAGATCTCAGCACTATGTATGCAACTGACATTCATGTGTGGACAGTGGCGTCCTGTTTTTGCAACTTTTTCATGCCACTTTATTAGATGCACTGCATAAATTGCTCTGGATAAGCTGCTAAATGACAATCATGTAACCTAATGCATTAACATGCCTTTTGACTGGGAAATAAAATCATGGGGGCAAAGGTGATGCTGACCAGAAACTGAGAGACAAAAGACTCCTGCATCAGCTCACTGATGCCGCTGCACAGAGAGAAGGACAAGCTGCTTCATTACACAAGACTGGTGCAGTTACATCATTCCACATTATCCATTTGTACAGCTATTTGCAGAATATATATATAGATAAAGTCCTTTAGTCTTGGATCACCAGTACAACAGCTGGGATTAGAACCAGTAACCTTCCGGGTACACTGCTTCCCACTGTTACCCACGCTAAATCTATCATACTGTGAAGCACTGAGAACTACTGGGGCAACATTACCGCATTCATTTTACGTTTAACGCTTAAGACCTAACATAAAACAAGTTGCAATAAAACAGTAATAAAAATAAATGTAATAAAAATTTTCAATTTTGCATTAAATTCTGATGTATTGGGGAACGGCCACAGCTGAACTCTCTGCAGTGGTCTGCATTGGCTAATAGGCAGGTATTTATAGGAAGCCCTTTAATTTATAGAACCTGCTGTCCAGTACCAAATACTCAAGGGAGCCAATTGATCTTACTGTACACTCATCTGCATTCCTACCCATCGGCCATTGCAGCAGCAGCAGCAGGAGTGATTTAAGGGCAGAGTGCGTGATTTGTTCCTGATTGTGTGTTTATTTCTTAACACCTGTATGTCTTGATGAATGCTGACAACGGAGAATGAAACGTTCCGAAGAACATTCTTTACGTGCCTTTGGAAATTGAATTTGCTTCATCACCACATGCTCGTCAGTAAATTCTGATTTTGACTGTTGATTATTTACATCAGTAAGCCGTTCAGGTGTCTGACAGTGAAAAATGGATTGTTCTGATGCAGGGTTTGCATGCGCAGTTGAGATGCGAAATCCTGCGGGAGCGCATGGCATTGGTCACGCCTGACGCGGCACCATGCAACACAAATGCAGCACCAGGCTGAAAAACACCCCACATTCATCTCCACAGTTTGAAAACACTAGGTGTTTTTTTTTTGGGTGGTAGTGATGGTGGAGGTAGTGAAGGGAAAGGGGGGGGGGGGGGGGGGTGTTGGATTCTCGTGTTAAATGAGACGGGATCTGCAAACGGCGTGAGGGGACTAATAAGAGGGTGTCCTTAGTTAACCTCTTCACCCACATCATCTGTGTCAGAATGCTGCACTGATCTGGGGGCTGCTTAAGATGCGACGCTCTCACAGATAAGCTGCACATCTTGAGTTTGAAGAGGGACCCAAGGTCCCGCTATTTTGTGCAAGCAAACAAACAAACAAAAATTTTCGTAAAATGGAACAGATAATTTTCCCATCAGTTGTTGTTTTTTATTTTTGAGAACAAAACATTAGCCAGACACATTGGCTGTGATTTCTGCTCCACAGAGTAC
This sequence comes from Megalops cyprinoides, assembly GCF_013368585.1. Classification (NCBI taxonomy): domain Eukaryota; kingdom Metazoa; phylum Chordata; class Actinopteri; order Elopiformes; family Megalopidae; genus Megalops; species Megalops cyprinoides. The sequence goes on along the minus strand of NC_050600.1, from coordinate 2,321,370 downwards.
CAAGGTTCCACGCCGCTGCATATGTGCAAGCCACAGACGTCTCACTACGCAAGAGGCACACTGTGGATTTATTAAAGCTGCGCTACTAATGAAACAGACCAACAAAGTCCCTCAGAGGTCAGCAGAACTGCAGCACACAGGGGACTCCGCCTGTCTCCCTCACCGGTCTAGACACGCCCGGGAGGGCCACGCTTCTTCTGCCTCCCATTGGCTGGAGGATTTGAGCGGAGAAGAGAGCAATGCGGCGGGCTGTCAGCTGTCCGTACGGCAAGCCGCTGCCTTCGGGATAGTTTTTTTTTTTTTTTTTTCCTCCCGCATTTTCGATATGTCAGTGATACGAAGCCGAGCTCTCTGCCTGTAAGGGGGAGCAGTTGAGTCTGCAGCAGTGCCTTTCATGTGATCGCAATCTTGGCTTCTGAGCCCGTGCCCTTGGATGGGGAAAGGGGGGGGGGGGGGGGGGGGGGGGGGGGTGGGGGGGGGGGGTCGGCTTGACAGGAAAACTTTTTTTTTTTTTTGCACCAGTCAAAGTCTCAGCGGGAATCATCCGCAGAGCGTTTCACAGAAAAATGCAGAGAGAGCACTTACAACACAGAGCAGAATTCTGGGTAGTTAAGGACACAGGCGAAAACAATATTGTCTGAAAAAGTTTAGCAGTGCTGTTGTCTCTTGTATTAGTGGCATCTGTTTAACAATTATGCCTATACCATATCATAATAACTGCACTATATACCCAATGTACCATTCAATAATCCAGTGGATTTCTGTTGCCATATAGATTTAATGCCTCTCTGCAGTGTTCACACAAGCATCTTCCTGCATTGTTTTATTGTACAGTAACTTTGCCGTTATGGCTATATGTTATTTAACTTGGCCCTACGCTTTCCCGTAAAAGCTTTTTTCCCATGACTTCACATTTCATTTTGAATCATTTGCTGTCACTTTCACATTAGGGAATGTCCTCCAACTCCCCGAAAGATTGTATAAAGTACACACATTAAAAAAAAGGTCTCTGTCGTGAAACACATTCCTGTAGTGCTAGAGCGTTTTGGAGCTGAATATCCCTGCTGAAGATCTTTTATCTAAATACAGCATTTGCTGCTCGGGCATGCTGTGGCCCCGGAGCTATTTTCCACATCAGTGACTCTACAGTCATATTGACACAGAACATATGGTCAGTTCTGTTAGAAGATATTTTCACAGATTCACAGCATTTCAGTTGTCTTAATGAATAAGTCTGGGATGCTTGGGATGTGCGCAATACTGCTAACTTGAACAGCAGCAAGAACATGTGCGATAATTAGTCCTTTCTTTCTTCTTTTCTAATCCACGTGATATACACATAAAACACATTCTGATTGGTATTTTATTTAATCAAATTAACAAGTCTATACCTTTAACGGCAAATGCAATCCAATATACAAGCACGTACCAATATTTGAATAGATCCAAATCCAAATCCAAATGATCCATTGAATAGAATAGTGGATGGTATAACATTTAGTATGTTGTGAATTATTTATGCATTTTCAGAAAACATACAGCCATGAAGGTGGATATTTAAAAAAAAATGCACATAAATTATTGGGATAAGTGGAGGCATCATGAGGTAAGATGGTGAGGTTCTTCTCAGCTCAGTGAATAACATTAAAGGTCAGTATAAGTAACGAGAAAAAATGAACATTTCCACACAGCCCACAAACTATTTCAGACAGATGGGACGTGTGTCTCTCTCATAAATTAACTGACCCCAGAAAAAAAAGCCCTCAGGCTTTTCACTTGAACCTTTGAAGAATACTCAAAATAATGGCATGGAGCGCGTCTCCAAAGCGGCTCTCACGGGGAGCGGAGTGGACACTGAAGGACAGAGTGGAGGTGAAGTGAACACATTACGGCTGGGGGGGGGTTCCCAACCCACCCACCCCCCCCCCCCCCCCCCCCCCCACCATGCCCACATTCCCACATCGCCACTATGAAAAATGAACCTCCGGCCATTAGACACTGACAATGTCAACATCTTAACTGATCTCCCCTTTTTTTCCTCTCCCAGTGTGGAAAGGTTGATGCTCTAAATGGCTTTGGCTTTGTTGTTTTTCAGGTGACAGGTGGTTCAGTGTTTGGTATGAATAAAAGGAAAAGCCTCTATGCTGTGGAAATTGAATTGTATTGCTTCAGTAAACATCCAGCGGTATAAATGGATAATGTTTGAAAAGTAAGCCGTGCACCTCAGTCCTGGGTGAGGATATTTTCTTTGCACACAATTAAAATACTCCCTGCACATTGCTTCAGCTGCCACAAGGGCAGGAAGAGTCAGAGAGGCAGCCATGCCACTCAGAACTGAGCCAAGAGAGACATTACACATTAGAGGAATTATAGATAGCGGCTTTCCTGATGAGCATTACATTGATGTCAATTATGAAATGGAGGGATTTCTCCAGCTATTGGCCACAACTGACCAAGTAATGTTATCGCCTTTTATTTGAATGAAATAAAAAGTCACAGCAGACACATGCTTTATATTAAAGTAACTTTAATGAGAGTCTAATCTTTATTAAAAATAAGTCCTTGAATTAAAAAAAAAAATGTACCCTTCTTTTTAGAATGTTAGAGTAGATTTTAACTTCAAGGAGGTCAAAACATTTTTTGACACGGTAGATTTATTGTATCAAAGGAACCAAGTGAACTCCCAATAGCCAATATTCCAATAATCACAAAATGTACCACATTTATATTTAGATGTAATGAATGGTGAAGAAAAAAATGACAACTATACAAAACACCTTTGATGTATATCCATCTTGCTGGGCATGTATTGGTTTGTGCGTAATGGCAGTTGTTCTAATGAATGCAGAGTTTGTACTGAGAGGATTGGAAGGCTGTCCTGTACTGATCACGGCTGCATCTGTTTACCTGTCCGCCCCACCGAGCCATCAGGGCGCCGACATCGAGCAGCATAATAATCGCAGCTGACAAACAGGAAGGAGTTTGTCACCGTGCAGGGAGGACATGTAACAGGATCAAAGAGTCAATGGCCTGCCGCAGAGTTCTCCTGCCTTCTCTGCCGGACCGGAGCGCGTTGGCCGGATCCGACAGCGTCCAGAGCTCGGCGTGCGTCCGGGGTAAGATCACGCTCTGTATCGGTGAAGGACGCCGCTCTGCGATCTGCCAACCGGCGGAACAGAGGGTTCGTAGAGACACTGCGGGAAAAAGGGAGCCAAGGGACAGAGAGGATCCGTGAGCCCTGCAGTGGGCGGAGAGACCCGGTCACATTCTGCAGGGATGTCCGATCCCACCTGGCCGCCTGACTCGTGAACTGGGACCATGCCACACGCTGTCACGCTCACACCTGGTAATCTCGCACTTTTAATGGTGGAGTTTTTTTTTTCCCTCTCCGAATTTACCTTCTTGTTTGTGTCAGAGTATCGTGTCGGGGATGGGAAGCCGGAGCTAAGGTGCAGAAGCACAATGCATACGGCCTGAACTCAAGAGAATTCGACTTGATTAAAGAGATGAGCTCAATGTGGCAGTTGGCGCTCTAAGCCCCACCCCTCTGAGAGGCAGTAGACACTACAGTAGACTGATTAATTTAATGAATAAACATGAAAAAAAGAAGAGAAAGACAGGGAAAGGGAGTGCTTGGGAAAAGGTAACACACACCAGCTCCACTGAGTTAACCCTTTAGTCAAAGAAAACTGTGAGAGTCAGAGGGTCAGAATGGATGTTTCTTGACCAACCAGTAAACATCCAGGGCCTGTTTCACTAAGAAAGTAAGGTTTCAACATTTACCCATATTAAGAGTACCCACTAACTGAATTCAAATTATTCAAATTTTAACTGAATAATTTGACTAGCAATATGACAAATGATGTTGGCAATATACAGATTTAGCAAGTTGCCAAGGTACATTATACCCCCACAGGTGAAGCAAAATCCCTCATTAAGGTAAGCTTTGGAGGAATGCCATGGATCCTGTCAATATTGAAAATCTCCATTTACAATCTGCACATCCAGTCTGCTCAGTGACAGGGTTGGGCTAAGCGATGTGTTGCTAAGGTAATTTAGTTGGCTACAGTTGGAGCAGAAATGGGTTAAACCTGACTTTCTTGTAAAGTCTTTCTTGTATCTTGTAAAGGTTAGCTGGCTAACTCATTCATCCTGCTTTGTGGTCAAAATGTTCTTGATGGTGTCATGTCATGGGATCTCAATGTTGCCAATGTTATAGAAATGTCAGGTGTAGGTGGGATTCTGTTGCGATAGGGGAGAGAGGCTTCATGAACCTCATAATGCGTGGAGTATCATGTTGAAAATCCCCAACTCATCTGAACCAATGAACAGACTGCATTCTGTGAAAATGAAAAAAAAAAAACAGATTCACTGGATTTGGGAAATCACAGAGAGGAAATGTTAACTACAGCCATTTTAGGGATCAAGAAGCATGAGCCTTCCACCTGTGAGATTTTGTCCCAATGGTAAGAGGAAGCTGCCAGATTTTAAAAAGTTTCTATGCAACAAAGGTCAGCTGAAGTAAGTGGTGAAACATCCAAACTCATAGCAGATACATTTCCAACCTATCATCTTCGGTAGCTCTCTATGGACTCTTCTGCCAATACCATCCAAAAGATATAATGCAATATGATCAACTTCCAACCTTTATGAGTGATCTCGGCTGTCAATGGGATGAGAAATAAAGCTTTAAGTCATGCAGTATAGCTGACAGTGGACAATATGTCAGGGACGTTCTGAAGCCTCCAAACCCCAAAAAATCCATTCAGGTCAAGTCACCGGAGTTAGGCATCTCCTTTATTCTCAGCCATGTCAATTGACAGAGTGTTTTGTGAAAGGCTTTGTCAGCAGATCCTGCACATCTTTGCGATAATCACGGTTTTAATGCCAGGCATGAAAGCAGATTTTTTTTTTTTTAATATAACACCGGAGCAGCCAGAATTTCTGCAAAATGAACAGCATTTATGAGTTATTTATTACTTATTTATTATTTATTATTATTTATTATTTTATATTACAAAGTGTATTACAAAGTGTAATTTATTAATTAATTTATTTATTTATGTATTTATTTATTTATTTATTTTATATTAAAGTTATGAATGGTTGTGCACATTCAGGTGAATATTATAATCTGTGTTGAACTTTGTTAAAAAAAAAAAAAAAAAATCAAGGCCAGACCACCAAGACAAAGCTAGTCAAAACATAATATTTTTTGTTTTATTTCAAGCAACTAAAATGTATTGTGTCCTTAATTACTAATAACCAAGAACAGGAGCATGGACACATTAACAGTAAAAACACAACACCACTCAAAATTCAAGAGATGGCAGTGTGAAGTGCAGTGCTAGGTAAGAGCCTGGCCTTGCAACCCAGGGGTTTCAAATCCAATGGGCCATTGCCAAAGTACCCTCCTGCAAGGCACTTCACCTGAACTACCTTTGTAAATACAGACCACATGAGCCATGTTGTTACCCTGGGTAAAGCCTTGCAAGGTTTTATGATTACTTTTACAAACAGAGTAAGTAAAACACAGAAGTATAGGCACAACTTGCGTTTGTTTACGAGCTCTTTCCTTGAGTGGGCTCTGAATCCTCAGAAGCAGCAGAAAGGCCAGAGGACCGGTCACCTCTTCCCCGTCGTAATATTGTTTTCTGCATTTCTGGCTGAGAGTAGCTGTTTACCTAACAGATGTACAGACAAGGCATTTGAGACCTGCCTCTTCCTCTCTCTCTCGCATTCCTTTCGGTCACTGACTGCCCCCCCACCCCCCCCCCCACAACGCCCGGGGCTAAACACCGTGTACTGTATTTCACATAATGACAACACATGTTGACATGCTGAGAAAACTGTCACAGTCCCCGAGCTGCTGGACCAGGTTATTTAGATGGGATTTCAGCACAAACCCGGCCAACTGAGTGACTGACAGCCAGGTGAGAGATCATTTTTTATTTTATTTTATTTACCCAGGAAGGTCAACTGAGAACTCGGGGGGGTGTGGAGGGAGGGATTGTGCAGCCAATCAGCTGCGGGGGAGATGAATCTGAGGCTGATGATTTGGTGTTGATTGGCATTTTTTGTATGAAATTTGAGTACAACACTAGAGTTAACATCCCAGCTCTTTCAGTAAGTGCCAAGCCACCTTTAATGACCAGGACCTTTAATGAGTCAGGATCTCAGTTTAACTTCTTATCCAAAGTACAGACCCTTCTACTGCAGAGTGTTCCCATCACTGAACCGGGACATTGAATGTACTTGGCCCAAAGTGACAAGCTCCTCCAACAGCCCCAGCATCTCCTGCGGCAAACTGGTTTTCCCAGGGGGTGTCCCCTCCAGGTAATAACAAATCCTAGCCCCCCTCTCGTTTGGCAGGAGAATGCTTCAGGGTGATGTTGTTGAGGCCAGCTTCGTCCATGTTCCTTACAGAATGGAGCAGCGATCTGAGGGTGAGGTGTGTGAAAGAGGAGCTCCAGGTCTGTGCTATGTTTCTTCGGAATAGGAGAATGAGGTTTCATAAATCCCAAAATGGCTGGAACTATCATGTGTTTACTATAGTGACTCTGATTTAGGACATCCTGAGGGCTCACTGCGCATGTTAAGTTTCACTACAGCTCAAGGTCTCAATGGATCATGCTTGATGGAGTTATTAATTCCATAACTGTGGTGGATTTGACATGACCTGATGTGTGTCTGCTGTTAGCTTTTTGTTAAATATATATGTTTTTTTTTTTTTTTTCAGAAGGATTGAGACGAGTGAAAATGTTTATGCCTGATCATCCCATTCATTTAAGCCCCCTAAATACACTATGAATACGGGACAGGTTTTTCAATGTGACCAAAATATTTAACCAAGCACCTAACTAAACCTAATTGAGACAACTGCACTAAATTTGATCCAAGGGTAGATATTAAGAAAACTATAATGAATAAGCAGCTTTTACTTTGCTATTTTATCAAACACAAATCCAACAGCACACCTCTTTAGTAGATAAATCAGGTTTGCATAATAAATGTCTGTCCCCTCTCCATGAATCTGAGCCCAAATGCTTATTGTTCAAAATAATCCACCATGACATAAAAAACACACTAAGATTTCATACTTATATAGATATATATGTAAAATAAACAGTAAGTTGTGTGATTTAAATCAGATGAAACCCAGTCTAAAAAAAAAAGTCAGTCATGCAGTTAGTGAGGTTGAGTGTGTTGTTGTATCCAAATGTTTTGGGATCTGTTGGGTAATTAACCATGACAACCCCTTCAGCGTGGGGGGATGAACAGAAGGTAGGGGGAGGCGGGGTCCCGTGGGGGCGGGGGGCACCCTGGGTACCCTCGTTCCATGGGGATGAAGAGCAAAAACAGGAAGCAAACAGGAAGATGCCCAAGGATGTGGCATGAGGAGGGGAGCACCTCTGCTCATAAACACAGCGTGCATCCTCTCTCTCTTTCTCCACCCAGAACACACACACACACGCACACACACGCACACACGCACACACGCATACAGGCACACACACACACACACACACACGCACACACAGGCACACATACACACACGCACACACATACACGCACACGCACATACGGACATGCACACACACGCACACACATACACACATACACGCACACGCACATACAGACACGCACACACACACACACTCATAAATATATGTTGCTGCTGCTCATTAGTAGTAGTAGACTCATAGTATATGAGTCCAATACATGACACATTTGAATATCAATTAGCACTGTTCTTAGACATAAAAATACTGAGGCAGTATTCTGATGCAGTCATGGTAGTAATACAGGAAGAAATATTCAGTCATTTTTTATTGACTTTCCAGATGCCTTTATCCAGGATGACCTAGCTTACCTCATCATTCCCACCATTAATATCAAAGACCGAAAATGTCAAGAGCACTTTAACGATGTTAAAAGGAGCTGCCCAGTCCTACTAGAATGAAATACAGAGCTCGCACTGTAAGCAGAGCAGACCTTGCAGACGCCTTGCGCTCATTGCCAGTCATTGTTTTTGACTGAAAGAGCGGGTGAATTAGACCTGCTGTAGGGAAGGAGGCAGGCCTCCCGGAGTGCCTCTATCCAGCAGATTGACTTGGTCTTCCTCAAACCCTCAGTTAGCAAATACCTTGAGCACATGGCTACTTGAATTAATTGAGCCTAACAATTGATCCAATTACATAATTAAGGGTCTGGGAGACCGCGGACCATCTGCAGGCCTGTAGGCAGGGCCTCTCCTGCCCAGACTAGCGCAGGGACTCCGACAGTAAGAATCAGGGCCTGATTAGCCAGCCTGTGCCACACACGCAAACATCTGACTGAGCAGTTTTTAATCCCGCGGATACGTTATTAACGTTCCTATTCAAATAGAAGGTCAAATAAAATCAGGCAGAAGCCTGCAGAGAGGATCATGGCTGATTTGTGTGAGGAGAAATCGACAACAGCAAAGCCTCGAGGTAATCACTTCATCATGTCAGACTCCGCTTATTCACCGCACTTTCACCTGTCGTACTAACTCCTCCTTAAACGCTAAGGCTCCTCATGTGTTACTCTCCCCTACTAATACGCTATGGTTCCCTGTGTTACTCTCTCCTCCTAATGTAATAAGATTTCTCATGTTTTATTCCATTCTTATACAACA